>NC_045732.1:3724711-3950456 GCF_009834535.1 Camelus ferus
ATTCCTTACCAATATGTATTACTTTTTACTTGCTTCTTTAAAAATTCTAATTTTGTCATTGAACTTTGACAATTTGATTGTAATATGTCTCAGTGAATATTATATTCAAATATTATATTCAATCAGTTTTGTGTTTTTGGCTTCATAGATTTGAATGTTCCCAGATTTGGGATATTTTGTCATTGTTTCTTTATATAATCTTTGACCCTTTCTCTGATTTCTCTAGGATTCCCCAATATAATTTTGTCCCTCTTCATGGTGTCCCATATATCCAGCAGGCTTTCTTCAATCTTTTTCTCTTGTTATGCTGACTGGATAATTTCAAATGATCTCTTTTCAAATTCATTCATTCTTCTGTTTGTTCATGTCTGCTGCTGAAGATCTTTATTGAATTTGTTAGTTCAGTCATTGTATTCTTTAGCATCAGAATTTTTGTTTTCTTTATTTTTATGATTTCTATTTACTTAAATTTTCATTTCATTTGTTTATTGTTTCCAGAATTTATCAAAATTGTTTGTGTTCTCTTGTATATGATCTACTTTCTTTAAGAATATTAATTTGAATTTTTGGTTAATAAATATATAGATCTCTATTTCTCAGGGATCAGCTTCTGGAGGTTTATTTTATTTTTCTTTTGATGATGTTATGTTTCCTTGATTCTTTTGTTCTTCCAAGCCTTGTTATGCTGTTTTTGAATTTTTTAAGAGAAAAATATCATCCTCAGGGACCCTGGCTGGGATTCTTGGGGTCTCTAAGTTTGTTATCTATGAATGTGCCCACTAAACACCTTTTGTTCTCTCTTCAGGTGGAAGTCTTAGGTTTGTGTGCTTTTTTCTCACCCCAACAAATACAGACTGGGAGCTGAAAGCCTCCAATATTCCTTAGGCATGTTCTCTGAAGTGTTCAAAGTTTTGTTTTTCCTACCAATCCAGCAGAGTTGAGCTGGCTCCTGATACCTATATACTGTCTGTGGAGATTCATGTATGTGTTTGTTGAGGGGAGTACACACCATCTGTTTGGGAGTGTGCACTGTCTGAGGTGGAGTATGAGTTGCTGGCTATGCGGATGGTGTTTAGAGTGCTCGGGGCAAATGAGATTAGTTGCATTTTTCTTCAGATAAAGCAAACTATGGGGTTCCTAGGTGAGACTCTTAGTGGCAACTGCTGTTAATAGGATCTTTGCCTTAGATCAGCAAGTCAGTTTCTGTGAATGTCCACCTTATCCCCCTATTCCTAGCTATCTCAAGACTATCCATTGGCCTCCATTGTTTCTGATTTAAAATTTTCTGTAATTTGAATTGCTTTCCCCTTATAAGTAATGTTTAATTTCTCTCTGTTTGCTTCCAGTAATTTTTTATTGCCTTTAGTTTTCTAGAGTTTAATGATTATGTGTTTTGATAGGAGTTTTTTTAAAAAAAGTTTGGGTTTCTCTCAGCCTCTTGAGTCTCTTTGTTGTTGTTTTACACCAAATTTGTGGAGTTTTCAGTCAGTACTTCTTTCAATACTTTTTCATTCCCACTTTTGTTACTGCATTTCTGGGACACTGAGGGTGTGAATGCTGTATCTTTTTTTATTGTCCCATAGATCCTTATGGTTTTATTTTCCCTCTATATATTTTCCTCTGCTGTTCATATTTTATAAATTGTATTGATCATTCCTCATGTTCACTGACTCTATCATCTGTCATCTTTACTCTGCTATTGAGTTCTTCCAGTGAAGTTCATTTTTAAATTCAATATTGTAGTTTTTAGTTCTCCGATTTGCATTTGTTTCTTTTTGACATCTATTTTTTTGCTGAGCTTTTATACTTTTTTCTTTTGTTTTAAGAAAGCATACAATTGCTCTTTAACACATTTTTGTGATGACTGCTTTAAAGTTCTTGTCAATTATTTCCAATATTCAGTTCATTTCAGTGTTGGGATCTGTTGAATGTCTAATTTCATTCAAGGTTTGATTTTCCTATTAATTACTCTGATAGGTAGTGTTCAATTGTATCCTGGACATTTTGACTATTATGGTCAAAGACTGTGAATTACACTTGAATCTTTAGCTTTAAGAAGCTGTGACCCTGTTTAATTGTACTACACAGGGTCTGGTTCACTTTTGTGAACTGTGGTTTTGCTGGTGCCTGAGGAGGTAGAAGGAGTTTACACAGGTCAGGTTGTCTATTGTCTCTAGGTTGGAAACAATCTCTGGAATGCAGGGATGAAGAGACTTTACAGATTAGGTCAATTTTTGGTCCAGGGTCACCTTTGCCAATGCATCCAAGTTGCCTGATTTCTCTTGTATAATTTGGAGTACCTGACTTATATTGAAAAGAGGCCTCCCAATTCAGGTTACTTGTTCTGGCATGACCCCCCTTATTGTTATTGCCAATATACCTGATTAATCTGTGAGGGAAGTTGTCTCAGTCCCAGTGATGAAGTAGAACACTTTCACTGCCCACTTATCAATGATGCTGATGAATATTTTTTTGCCAGGTCTGTTGGTCTCACAGGTATTGTCAGCTGGTATCCAGGTTTATCCAACAGAGATTTAAGCCTTCTTGGAATGTCATCTATTGCTAATTTCAGAGTCAAAAAATGCTGGGCTTGGCTTTTCTTCTTTAGTTTTGTTTGAAATCATAAATCACCTGGCTGTTTTGTTGTTATTGCAGTATTAGGGTCACTAGCCAGTTCACATTCTTCTTGTTATTTCCAAGATTTCTCATACTTTGGGGAGGGAAGCAAAGAAAAGAGTTCATGCCACCTTGTCAGAATAAGAAAGTTAAAACAGATTTAAACTATATTTAATTCTTTGAAGCTCCAAATAAGAATTACTGATGAAGAGGAGCAGCCAAGATGGCAGAGTAGAGGGACTTTAGTAGCTTACCCTCTCACACAAATTCACCAAGAGTGACATCCATGGAACCACCCATACACTCAGAACACCTGCTGAACTTTGACAGAACATCACCTTCTTCAAAAGACAAAATTCACCACAAATCTAGTAGGAGAAAAGAAAAAAGAAAGAGAAAAATGGAATTAGTGCAGGACATGATCCATGGAGAAAGAGAGGCAAAGCAGGAATAGAGCTTGTATGCTGGGTCTCCCCAGCTCCAACAGAGAGATCAGTGGGATGGAGAGAGAACTTCTGAGGCTTGGATCTGTAAAGAATAGACCTTGACTCACAGAATTAAGTTAAATGGGCACAAATGGCCCCCCAGTCCTAAAAGAAAGCTGACAAGAGGGGGATGGGACAGGCTGCCTGAACTGGGCAGAAGACTTGGGCCAACTGTACAGAGGCAACCTCACAGGACTGCAGTGTGCCATGTGCCATGGCTGGGAGGGTATACAGAACAGAACAGCCTGGGTCCCCTATAATGTTGCTGAAATATTGGCCCCAGTCCCTGATGAACCATAACTCAGAGACTGGGTTTTAGAGCTTAGAAGAAAAGAAGAAGGTTTATTACTTTGCTAGGCAAAGGGAACTCACAGCAGGTAAGTGCTTTCAAAACTGTGAACCCATCTTGAGGATGGGGTAAGGTGGTTATATAGCCATAGCTCAAAAAACAATGCATTGATAGCAATCAACATATCATTTTCTCATCAGAAGACTTAGAATGGCATCATGATGACTCCATAAGACCAATACTATAAAGGCTCTCTGGTGTCACTTTTTCAATCTCTTTATCTCATAAGCACTCAAGGCGGGATCTTATTGGTATTTAGCCTACTTTGTAAGGTTACAGTTCTGTGACCCCCTAGAGAAAAACTCAGAGACCAAGCATGATTATAGCTTTTGAATACTGGAATGAAGTAGTAACATATGATCAATAGCTTTAGTTTAACAATTGGACCTGGAACTGTGAATAGCAACCAGCCAGTCAGGTCAGTTGATCGTTGTAAGGGCAAGCATAAGAATAAGCAATCTTTTAGTCTAAATGTGACCATTGTATTAATCCTCTTTCAATAAAATACAAAAAAAAATTAAAAACAAACAAAACAACACTGCTGGTGTGCCCTGGTGGGAGGGGTGCTGTAGCCCTTTGTCTCTGCAGACACTTGGCATCATTTCTGGTGAGTTCTTTGGAGGAAAGAGGTGAGGCTCAGTCACAACCACCATATTTGCTGGTGCACAGCTAGGGGGAGGAGGTGTTGAAACCTGAATCCATACCTTGGGGCTCTGTGACATCATAGGTTGGACTGAGATTTGTTTCCAGTCCCAGGCAGAGGGGACTATTCTGCCCTCGTGCTTCTGTGGACTCACACCTCTAAGACAAAGAGCAGAGCTCTGGCATGCAGCAGGGGTGGGGGCTGGTGTAGCCATATTCTGTAAGCCTGCATATGGAGAGCAGAACTGAAACAGCTCAGAGAGTGGCACTGAATGGGGGAGCAACCATCCCACCTACAATGCACAAGTTAGGCATCAGGACATAGCATTGGGAGGGTTTGAAACCCGCCCACTTAACAATGCGGGGACACTGTGCTGGAACATGGCTCTGGAAACAGCAGAGGCCTGGGGCATGACCCAAGGGCCTCTGGAAGGAACAAGCAGAATTCATGCAGTAGGGCAAGGACAGGAGAAGGGAAAACCACAGAACAAAAAGCAAGCCTCACTCAAAAGCCAGGACAAGCTCTGGCCACTACAACACTGGCCAAAACCCCAACCAAAGGGATAACAGCCAAAAGGCATAGAAGGAAGACTAGGCAACCACCCATATTTTAGAAGGACCTCAAGACAAAGTCCACCCGAGGACACATGCTCCCTTTTATTTTCCTTCATTTTTTTCTTTTCCTTTTTCATTTCCTTTTTTAATTTTTAATTTTTAAAATTTTCTTTTTTAAATGATTTGATGATTTTTGTAATCCTTTTGTTTGTTTTTTGATGATTTTTCTAATCCTTTTGTTTGTTTGCTTGCTTGTTTTAGATTTTTTTCTTATCGATATTGTTGATTATATATATTCATTTTCATATTCTTTTTCACCATGAGCTATGATAAAATATTGAATATATTTCCCTGTGCTATACAGTATAAACTAGTTTATCTATTTTATAGATACCACTGAGTATCCACAAATCTTGAACTCCCATTTTATCCCTTCACACCCCATTCCCACTGGCAACCACAAGTCTGTATTCTATGTCTGTGAGGCTGTTTCTGTTTTATTTATAAGTCATTTCATCTTTCTTTTTAGATTCCACATATGAGTGATATCATATAGTATTTTTCTTTCTCTTTCTGGCATACTTCACTTAGAATGACATTCTCCAGGGACATTCATTTTGCTGCAAGTGTCATTATGTTGTCATTTTTATGGCTGAGTAGTATTCAATTGTATAAATATACCATACTTTTTTTTATCTAGTCATCTGCCAATGGACATTTAGGTTGTTTCCATGCCTTGGCCATTGTAAACAGTGCTATGTGAACATTGGGGTGCATGTAAATTTTTGAATTACTGATCATTTTTAAAATTTTATTTTCTCCTTTAAAACAATTTTTTATTAATTTTAAAAAATGTATCTCAAATTGACTTTTATTTCTCTTTGCTTTATTCTTCTGTTATTGATTACACTCTGTTTTCAAATCTTTTCTTTTCTTTTAATTTTTTAAATTAATTTTTTGTCTTCATTTTTTGCTTTTTTATTTTTTCATTTATTTAAATTTGTTTTTTTAATTTTTCCTCTTTTTAAATTAAAAAATCTTTAAAAATTTTTAAATTTAGAAAAAAAATTTAAATTTGCTGTTGCTATTTTTGTTGCTTTTTTAAAGTTTTATTTCCACATCTGCTTTAAGTAAGTAGATAAATAAACAAGTAAATATAACTTTCAGGACCACAGGAGATAACTGGTACTCCATAATATATAGAGCCAGAGAGATAAAAGTAAAATGAAGTACAGCAACCTCTCTCAATTAAAAGAAAAGGAGAAATCTCCTGAGAAAGATCAATGAAATAGATCTTGATAGTCTACTAGATCATGATTTCAAAATAGGAATGATCAAAATACCGAAGGAATTAAAAGAGATTTAGAGACAGAGAATATGTCAAAAAAGAAATTGAAACTATAAAGAGGAGCCAATTAAAAATGGAAAACTCAATTGCTGAGATAACAGCTGAGCTAAAGGCTGTAAAAAGCAGGCTAAATAATGCAGAGGAATGAATAAGTGAATAGGAAGACAAGACAACAGAAGTCAACCAATTAGAACAGCTGAGAGAAAAACAAGTAAAAACCAATGAAAACAATATAAGGGATCTATGGGAAAATATGATGTGTGCCAATTTACACATAATAGGGATCCCAGAAGGAGAAAGAAGAGTAAAAGGGATCGAAAAGGTATTTGAATCATAACTGAAAATCAAATATCCAACTACAGGAAGCACAGAGGATTCCATACAAGAAGAACCTAAACAAACCCACATCAAGACATATTGTAATCAAGATGACCAATATTAAAGATAAAGAAATGATTCTAAAGGCAACAAGAGAAAAATGAAAAGTTAGTTGCAAGGGAATCCCCATGAAGCTTTCAATGATATTTCTACAGGAGATAACTGGTACTCCATAATACATAGAGCCAGAGAGATCAAAGTAAAATGAAGAAGCAGAGTAACCACTCCCAATTAAAAGAAAAGGACAAATGATATTTCTACAAACACTGAAGACCCAAAAGGAGTGAGAAGATATATTCAAAGTCCTAAATGAGAAAAAGATGCAACCTAGGATAATTTATCCAGCAAGGCTCTCCTTTCAAATAGAAAGGGAGATAAAGAACTTCACAGACCAGCAAAAATTAAAAGAATTTAGCAACACTATACCTAGGCTCAGAGAAATATTGAAAGGTCTACTCTAAATACAAAATAAGCAGGATGGTACAAAAAGGAGAAAACCAGAATTGAAAAGGTAATAACTACAATGAGTTACAACAGAATAAACATGAACTTGTATAAGAGGATATCAAAATATTTAAGAGTGGTAGAGGAGAGTAAGAAAATAAAGTTTTCTTCTATCTTTTTGTTCTTTGGGAGATGGGATTTAGCTCATATCACTATAGTTTTAAAACAAACATATAATAATGGGTTAATATACATAAAAAACAGGGTAACTACAAACCAAAAGCTCACAGTACAGTCACAAAAAGTAAAAAGAAACCAAGCTAATGCAAAAGACAATTATCAAACCACACAACAGAAAAACAAAGGAACAAAGAGGAAATACCAAATCAACTGCAAAACTAAGGGCAAAATGTCAATAAACACACATCTATCAAAAATTAACATAAATGTCAGTAGACTAAATGTTCCAATCAAAAGACATAGAGTGGCAAACTGGATAATAAAGCAAGAACTTACAACATGCTGCTTACAAGGGACCCATTTTAGGGAGAAGGGCACACATTAATTGAAAAAGAGAGAATTGAAAAAGATATTCCATGCAAATGGAAATGACAAGAAAGCAGGAGTAGCAATACAGATTTCAGATAAAATAGACTTTAAAACAAAGGTCATAAAGAAAGATAAAAAGGACACTATATAATGCTAAAAGGAGGAATATAAATGAGGATATTACATTCATTAACATATATACACCCAATATAGGAGCTCCTAATATATAAAGTAAATACTAACAGATATAAAGGAAGAAGTTGATGGGAACACAATCATTGTAGGAGAGTTTGACACTCCATTAATATCACTGGACATACCTTCCAGACAGAAAATTAATAAGGCATCAGAAAAACTAAATGATGCAATAGAACAATTGGACTGGGTTGATATTTTCAGAACATTACGTACCCCCCAAAATAGAATATTCATTATCTTTAAGTGCACATGGAGCACTCTCTAGGATAGATCATATATCAGACACAAAAAAAGCCTCAAGAAATTTAACAAGATAGAAATTGTTTCAAGAATCTTTTCTGAACACAATGCCATGAAACTAGAAATCAACCAGAGAAAAGAAAAGGAGAAAAAAATGACACTATGGAGATTAAACAACATGGTACTAAAAAAAAAAAAAAAAAAAGGTTCAATGATAAAATCAAAGAAGAAATAAAAAAAAAAACTCTGAGACAAATGACAATGAAAGCACAACCACACAGAATCTAAGGGCTGCAGCAAATGCAGTCTTAAGATTGAAGTCCAAGGTGACACAGGCCTGCTTTAAAAAACAAATAACAACCTCAAATAAACAATTTAACCTAACATATAAAATAATTAGAAAAAGAAGAACAAACAAAACCAAAAGTTAGCAGACGGATGGAATAATAAAGATCAGGGAGGAAATGAATAAAACAGAGTATTTAAAAAATAGAAAAAAAAAATCAATCTAACCCAGAGCTGTTTTTTTGAAAGAGTAAACAAAATTATCAAACCTCTGATCAGGCTCACCAAGAAGAGAAAAGAAAGAGCACAAATAAACAAAATAAGAAAGGAAAATGGTGAAATTAACACCAATACCACTGGAATACAAAGTATCATATGATAATACTATGAAGAACTGTATGGAAACCAGTCAGATAGCATAGGAGAAATGAAAAAGTTTTGGGAAACATGCAGTCCACCAAGAATGAACTAAGAAGAAATTGACCAATTGAACAAACTGATCACTAGAAATGAAATAGAATTAACAATAAAAAAAAAACCTCCCTATAAACAAAAGTCCAAGACTGGATGGCTTCACTGGGGAATTCTATCAAACATACAATGAAGAACTTCCACTGGTTGATCACAAACTCTTCAAGAAGATTGAAATGGAGGGAATACTCCCAAACTCATTCTATGAAGCCACCATTACCCTGATACCAAAACCAGAAAGACACTACCAAACAAGAAAATTACAGGCCAATATCAGTGATGAACATACATGAGAACATCCTCAATAAAATATTAGCAAACAGATTCCAACAGCACATAAAAAAGATCATACACCATGATCAAGTTTGGTTTATCACAGAAACACAAGGATGGCTCATCTTATGCAAGTCAATCAATGAGATACACCATGTCCACAAAAGAAAGTCAAAAACTGCATGGTCATCTTAAGAAATACAGAAAAATCATTTGATGAAATTCAACTCCCATTTATGATAAAATCCCTCACCAAAGTGGATATTGAAGGAACATAATAAAAGCTATTTTGGGAACATAAGAGGTAAAATTGTTACTATATGCAGATGGCATGATGTGATATATAGAAAACTCTAAAAGTTCCCCACAAAAACTACTAGAACTAACAAAAGAATTCAGCAAGGTAGTAGGATACAAGATTAATGTACAAAAATCAGTAGCATTTCTTTACACTAATGATGAATCAACAAGAGAGTAAACAAACAATCCCTTTTAAAATACCATTCAAAGTAATAAAATGCCTATGAATAAATCTAACCAGGGAGGTAAAAGGCTTATACATGGAGAACTACAAAACACTGATTAAGGAAATTAAAGAAGACTTTAAAAAATGGAAATATATCCCATGCTAATGGTTTGGATTAACCAATATTGTGAAAATAGTCACATTGCCCAAGGCAATCTACAAATATAATGCAATCCCTATCAAATTACTCAGGGCATATTCCACAAAACTAGAACAAATCATAATAAAATTCACATGGAATCACAAAAGACACATGATTGCCAAGTCACTACTGAAGAAAAGGAATGAGGCTGTAGGAATAAACTTCCCAGACTTGAGACAAAACTACAGAGCTCCAGTAATCAAAACAGCATGATATTGGTACAAAAACTGACACATGGATGAATGTAACAGGATAGAGAGCTCAGAAAAAAACCCACAAAATTTTGGTCAATTAAATTTTTACAAAGGAGTTAAAAATACACAATGGATTAAAGACAGTCTCTTTAGCAAATGGTGTTGGGAAAACTAGACAACAGCATGTAAATCAATGAAGCTAGAACACTCCCTTACACCATACACAAAAAATAAACTCAAAATGGATCAAAGACTTAAACAGAAGACAAGATACAATAAACCTCCTAGAAGAAAATATAGGCAAAACATTATATGATATACATCTCAAGAATGTTCTCTTAGGGCAGTCTACCAAAGCAATAGAAATAAAAGTAAGAATAAACAAATGGGACCTAATGAAACTTACAAACTTCTGCACAGCAAAGGAAACCATAAGTAAAACAAAATGACAAACTACGGAATGGGAGAAAATATTTGCACACGATGAAACCAACAAAGGCTTGATCTTCCAAATATATAAGCAGCTCATATGGTTTAATAAGAAAACAAACAATCCAATCCAAAAATGGGCAGAAGGCCTAAACAAACAATTCTCCAAGGACGAAATACAAATGATCAATCGGCACATTGAAAAAATGCTCAAAATCACTAATTATCAGAGAAATGCAAATCAAAACTACAGTGAGTTACCACCTCATACCAGTCAGAATGGCCATCATTCAAAAGTCCACAAATGACAAACGCTGGAGAAGATGTGGAGAAAAGGGAACCCTCCTACACTGCTGTTGGGAATGCATTTTGGTGCAGCCACTGTGGAAAATAGTATGGAGATTCCTCAAAAGACTAGGAATAGACTTACCATATGACCCAATAATCCCGTTCCTGGGCATTTATCCAGAAGGGACCCTACTTCAAAAAGACGCCTGCACCCCAAAATTCATAGCAGCACTATTTACAATAGTCAGGACATGGAAACAGCCTAAATGTCCATCAAGAGATGACTGGATAAAGAAGTGGGGGTATATTTATACAATAGAATACTATTCAGCCATAAAAATTACAACATAATGCCATTTGCAGCAACATGGATGTCCCTGGAGAATTTCATTCTAGTGAAGTAAGCCAGAAAGAGAAAGCAGAATACCATATGAGATCGCTTATATGTGGAATCTAAAAAAATATATAGAAAGAAAAAAGAAAGAGAAATGAACATAAATACAAAACAGAAATGGGCTCATAGACATAGAATACGAACTTGTGGTTGCCGGGGGGAGTGGTGTGGAAAGGGACAAACTGGGAGTTGGAAATTTGTAGATACTGACAGGCATATGTAGAATAGATAAACAAGATTATACTGTATAGTGCAGGGAAATGTATACAAGATCTAGTGGCAGCTCGTGGTGAAAAATTATGTGACAATGAATGTGTGTATGTGCCTGTACAACTGAAAAATTGTGTTCTACACTGGAAATTGACACAACATTGTAAACTGACTGTAAGTCAATTAAAAAAAAAAAGATGTTCTGAAATGAGGTGCAAAAGATTCAGCCCTCCCAAGATCCAGAACCACTCCCAAAGATGGCCAAAAGAAAGAAAGTCTTAGACAACTCCCTGAGAGCTGGCAACTGTCAGTGGGATGTTAGTTGCAAATAGGTTGCAACCCACATTTTGTCCAGCCGCATTTCTTGGACCTTTTAATCTGACAAGTGCCCAGCTGCACACACAAGAACGAACACCTGAATGGTCCAACAGGTGGAAAGCCAAGCCAAGTCTTCAGGGCACAAAATGAAAGATAGTTAGGAAAGCAATATCTATCTCCAGAAAGTAAATAATCAATAGGTACCCCAAGACAAAATTTATTGGAATTATAAATCAAAGAACTAATTTTCACGTGTTTTATTTTTTTCTGCTTACCTAAGTTTGGGGAAAGAAAAAACCTTACCACATTGGCTCAACTGGTCCCTATACGCACAGATATGAAAGAGTGACATGGTAAGAATTCTTACCTACTGTCAGTTATTGCCAGATGTTCAGAATCTCTGTCTACAGCTTCAGGACAAAGTAAGGTTTCCCCAGATGATGGAGTTCCTTTTAGTCACTGGAAACTGTAAGGGAGGAATATTTTTTTCTCAGCCTTCTTAGGGTTCTTGGCAGGGTCTTAAAATTAAATGGACAAATACAGATTAACTGCTAAAAAGAATACAAGTATATTTAGTATAAGTTTTACATGACACTGGAGACTTCACAAGGAAATGAAGACCCAAGGAAACTCTTAGACATTCATATTTTATGCTATATTTGATGAAGAGTGCACAGTCAAGGAGGAATATGATAGGTTAGAGTGTGAAGTAATTGTAGTAACTGGGGAAACTTGGGAAGGCTGTTTGTTAGAATTCTTCTTGGTGTTCCTTTGTCTTTGGAGATATGGATGTTTCTCTGGGTACAGGGAAGACATCTCTCACATGAAGGTTTTATGTCCTGTTTCAGAGAAGAATTAGGGGGAGTGAGAGTGATTTTCTGTTTCTGCCATTATCTCAAACTTTTTCAGCTTAAAATATTTATTATGCCAAGATGCCCTATTTTGGGTTTACGCTTCTTGCCCCATCTCTCTTGTTTTTCCTCTTACATAATTGGAAACTACAAGTTGATTTCCTTTCTCTTTCCTTCTTAATGAGTCAGATTTAAATACATATCACTTCACCAGATTTATTCAGCACTTCTCACTGAATTCTGAACATGTTTGTGGGTATATATTTAATTCATCTTCTTTTCATGATTTGACAGTTGAGAATAAAGGAAAAAAGTCTATCTAGAACTTAAGCTTATTTTTTTGGAACTAATTACTAAGAATAGCAAAATATTAATAAGAATGGCTTTTCCCTGTCTTGGGTGAATAAATATATATAATACATATATGTATATATGTATATAAAAACTATATGTATAAAATTTATGTTAAAGTATGTTAAAGTATCACAGCATTTATAATAGAGCATGTTAGGAGAGCTTGAATTTCATGAGATATAAATAATATTTAATGTTACATTTGTTGAGTTTCTAAGTTAATTATGAAAGAAAATAACTTGATTAAATTTTATAGAAAATAATCTAAGATAGATTAACTTAAAAAGGCTTTTTGCTTACATTTTGTTATCTTCTTATCAAAGCTGAGATTTAATTAATACCATGTAGACAATTTCTGGCATCAGGTAGAATTTTGTAATTTGCTTTATTCCTACCTCGCCCTTCACTGATTTTTCTGAGTGACTGTCGTAGAATGTATATGTTATAATTTTCCAATTTTCTCTCTAAAAATGCTAAATTTTAGAACCATATGGATTTTTCTGGCAAATATATTCCCTACTTTAGTATTGACTAATATACACATTCTTATTCAGTACAATATGTTTAGTATAGACTCATTTAAAGCCACAGTTTATTTATTCTCCTTCAGAATAAATTAAGTATACAACTCTTCTGTGATATCCTTTTGATTATTAAAAAATATTCTTACACTTGTTAAAACAGACTTTATTCAGGATTGTTGCTATTATTGCCAAGACTATCAAAATAGAGGAGAAAGACCAGCTTCTACTCTGAATATGCCAAAAATAACTGGGGATTATAGCCAGTTAGCAGAATAAGGGAGGCCAATAAGTGGAATATTACTAATATAAGACATTAAGGATAGGGTATTTCTTCTAAACCAACTTAACAGGATTCATGCTAAAAGCAGGCCAGAGTGATCATATATCAAGGATGGAAAATTCTCTCTAAGCTGACTTAGCAGGATCTTTGCTACAACTGGACTAGGCAGGCCGAAGATGGGACCCAAGGATGAGGCTTAGTTTTTAAAAGGGCTCAAAGGAGTCTGTCTAAAGTCTGGTCAAGGGGAAAGTCTTTGTCAGTTCTTCCTCTTGTTCAAGGAAAGAGAGAAATTCTTCTTTCATTTGAACAATATGAATTTGTCATTTTGTTACCTTTTGTTCAGTAAAGACCAGCTGAAATATCTGTTGGGACTTGGTGATAGGGGACATTTGCTAGATGGTGCACTCGATCAAACATTTCAATGGTGTTTATGACTAGAACAGACAATGAATCTATTTTCTGAGTCCAGAAGGCAGCCAGTTGAGATTTCTAGATGTAGGGAGAAGATTCTTGGATGTTAAGCTTCTGCTCATAGGTCTTAGTTAGAAAGCCCCAATAAGTATCTGGACAGTCAGGTTTTAGTTCTCAGTGATGCCAAATCAATGGAGAGGGAGAAAAATTAAGAATGTTAGTTTGGAAACTTTTAGCTAGATGTTGGAGAAAGATAGAAGAATTGAGAATTTGAAAAGGAATGACAGAATGTGCAATCTTGTTTATAGGTAGGTAACAAAACCTTAAAACAATGAACAGGATTAAAATCTAATACCACACAGAGTGTGCTATATTTTTCAACTGTGCACTCATATCTGATTATAAGTAAATAATTCTCAAATACAACATTCCATTCAAAGCTTTGGGTGTGTTTCCAATTATGTGCTGTTAAAACAAAAGATTCTTATTGAACTTATGCAAAAAATTACATTGCCATGAAATAACAACACCAAATAAGAATTTCTGAATCCTGGAGGGATCTGACAGGGACAAGACCAAATGTACATTTCATTTCTGTTTACAAATATAAAATCAACTATTTGATAACAATTGTGTATATATATATATAATATATGTATTATATATATCATATATGAATATTATAGATTACTTAAGAGAAAAAATAAAGAGGTTTTCTATATCCAGAAAATACAGTATTAAAGAACCAGCAATTTTTTTATCAAATGTATTTTTATTGAAGTATAGTTGTATAATATTATATGTTACAGGTGTACAATATGGTAGTTCACAATTTTTAAAGGTTAAACCCCATTTATAGTTATAAAATGGTGGTTTTATTCTTTTTAAATTTAATTTTATTGGGTTATAGCCAGTTTAGAATGTTGTGTCAATTTCCAGTGTAGAACACAATTTTTCAGTTGTACAGAGACATACACACATTCATTGTCACATAATTTTTCACCACGAGCTGCCACTAGATCTTGTATACATTTCCCTGCACTATACAGTATAATCTTGTTTATCTATTCTACATATGCCTGTCAGTATCTACAAATTTCCAACTCCCAGTTTGTCCCTTTCCACACCACTCCCCCCGGCAACCACAAGTTCGTATTCTATGTCTATGAGCCCATTTCTGTTTTGTATTTATGTTCATTTCTCTTTCTTTTTTCTTTCTATATATTTTTTTAGATTCCACATATAAGCGATCTCATATGGTATTCTGCTTTCTCTTTCTGGCTTACTTCACTAGAATGAAATTCTCCAGGGACATCCATGTTGCTGCAAATGGCATTATGTTGTAATTTTTATGGCTGAATAGTATTCTATTGTATAAATATACCCCCACTTCTTTATCCAGTCATCTCTTGATGGACATTTAGGCTGTTTCCATGTCCTGACTATTGTAAATAGTGCTGCTATGAATTTTGGGGTGCAGGCGTCTTTTTGAAGTAGGGTCCCTTCTGGATAAATGCCCAGGAACGGGATTATTGGGTCATATGGTAAGTCTATTCCTAGTCTTTTGAGGAATCTCCATACTATTTTCCACAGTGGCTGCACCAAAATGCATTCCCAACAGCAGTGTAGGAGGGTTCCCTTTTCTCCACATCTTCTCCAGCGTTTGTCATTTGTGGACTTTTGAATGATGGCCATTCTGACTGGTATGAGGTGGTAACTCACTGTAGTTTTGATTTGCATTTCTCTGATAATTAGTGATTTTGAGCATTTTTTCAATGTGCCAATTGATCATTTGTATTTCTTCCTTGGAGAATTTCTTGTTTAGGTCTTCATTCCAAGAACCAGCAATGTTTTAAACAAAAAGCCATAAAAATAATAGTTCTTCATAAGTTTGTTTAAGCCTATGTAATTCTTTTTTCTGCTTGATTCTGGATTAACAGTTGAATGAACCCATAAATTTCTTCCCTAGAGTACTAGAAATCCTTAGTCCAATGGTATGGTACCACTGTTATTTAAGCAATTCTATCAGATGCCTGTACCCCAAAGTGCCTGTCATAGTCCTTTTCTTGGGTCTCTGAGATAGTCCCTTTTTGTTGAAGAGGAAGCACTCTGGCCTGGAGCTGATTGTGAATGCTTTCCAAGAAGAATCAGAGTAAAACATTAACTACGTGAGTATGATGGAAGACATAAAACAGTCATGGTTAAAGATCTGATGAGAATTTATTCAATAATAGCAGAATTAACAAGGAAATTTGGTTATTTCTGTGTCATACAACATTTTAAAATAACAAGTGGGACTATGATAGCACATATCATGGATATTGCATATGTTGACACATTTCTATGAACTTCATGAAATTTCTGAAATATTTACATTAATAATGTTTACTCATACAAATATACCTCAGGGAAAGTTAATCATCTTTTCTTATTCAGCCACATTTTTCATGCAATTCATCATATCAAATAAATTTAATTATTTTGACATCTCTATTTTTAAAAGATAAAATAACAAATTATTTTTTTCACATGAAAATATATTTAATATTACTGGTCATCAGTGCAACACAAATTAAATTATGAAATATCAGAACTCACCTACCATAAATTAAACATACATACAACCTCAAAGATTAGTGAGAATATGGAGAAACTGAAACTCTCACACATTGCTGGTGAGAGTGTAAAATGATACAACTTTGGAAAACAGTTTAGAAATTTCTTAAAAATGTAAACACACCATACCCTATAACACAGTAATTCTATTTCTAGTTCTTTACCAAAGATAAACCAAAATATCTGTTCACAAAAAGCCTTGTACACAAATGTTCATAGCAGCTTTATTCATAGTAGCCCAAAGCTGGACACAAATCAAGTGTCCATCATCAGGATACTGGGTACATAAGTTGTGGTATATTCATACAATCAAATACTAAGTAATAAAAAGGAACAATCTACAGACCCTTGTAACAACATGGATCAATCTCAAAAAATATTATGTTTAGTGAAAGAAACCAATCAACTAAATAAAAGGAGATTCTGAAGTATTCCATTTATATGAAATTCTAAAGTAGGCAAGACTAACCTTTAGTGACAGAAATCAGATTAGTGGCTACTTCTGCTGGGAGAGAAGGTGGAGGAATGATGGTAAAGGTGCATAAAGGCACTTTCGGGGGTAGTATAAATGTTCTGTGTCTTGATATACATTCAGTAAAATTTCCTGAATGGTATAATTAAGATCTGAGGAATTCACTGTATATGAATTATACATTTTTAAAATATGTGAATAATGGTAGTTTTATTTCTTCCTGTTCAACATTTATATGTTTTACTTCCTTTTTTATATACCTGGTCTCCTTTTTAGTTCCCCTTTTTCAGTTTTATTAAGTAGAATTATTACAGTTTGACTGCAAAGTAACAAATTCTTTGAGGTTTTCCGGGGGAACTCGGGGAAGTCTAGGTAGGGCAGAAATCAGGATTTCATTTAAGATAAAATTTTGGAGAGGAAAAATATAAAAACTTGCCAAAATGTTTTGAAAAAGAGGTTTCTAACATTTGACTACATAAGATCCTAAGTTATTATGAGACAATACTTGACTATGTTTAAACAAAGTGACAACAAAATAATTCAAAAGTAACTGTAGGAGATAAAATTGTTGTAAAACACCTTAAGTCTTTTAAAAAAGTGAAAAGACTCCATTCTCTCAAATAATTAAGGATTTCATAAAGGTTAACATAAACCTCAGGAAGTCATTCTGGTAAGACACAAAATATTGGATTCCTATGCAGACTTCTTAAAAAGTAATTAGAAACCACTTATAATTTATTTAAGAGCAGACCACTAATCCAAGAAGACTTTGTTCTTTTAAAAAAGAGAAAAACAAACTCCAGTTTTGTGTCCGTGTACTGTTATTATTAAAGTTCACTTCAGGAAACACATTATTATTAAGCCCATCCAACATTTACCAGCTTTGATTATGTAACATAAGATTCCTTTCCCACAAACATTCTATGACTTTTTATATACATTCAGTTATTGTTCTATATTTCCCTCTTTCTCATTCCGGAAAAAAACAGTCACTTTAGGATGAAATATCTCTCCTTTTCCTTTAAAATTATTTATACCATGTATGTGCTTCATTATCAAAAGCATATCTTACTTTCATTGCATACTTTGCATGCATATGTGTTCCCTTTCACTCTCATTATTTCTACTAGCTTTGTTTCCATATATTGATTACAAGTTTTAACCACTAGTAACTTCTTTTTAGAGAGAAAACAGGAAGTAGACAAATTTGAATTGTCTGTCACATACCGGAATTCTGTAGAAGACTAGTAAATTTTGTGAGTACACTAGCTCACAATTATATAGGTGTATGTTTCCTCATAGTACAATTACTCAGAATGCAAAAAGAACTTGTTTATTAACACATTCAAGTGTATTTAGCCTTTTTGTCCCATGTAAAAATAAGCCAAAATTATATAAACTTAAACTTTTGAAAACTTCAATATTGTATCTTACTTAGAAATGACCTAGATATTTAATAAATAGCTATTATTTAACTTAGCATAAATTTAAGGTTACAAGTTGACAAAGGTATTTTGAAAACCACTTTTAAGCAGTTATAAACAGAGGTAGCCACTATCTCAAGTTATTTCCCTTTTAACTATTTTTACAGTACATGTAAGGCAAGTATAGAAAATCCCCTAAAAAATTTAAGTAAAATAAAGTTTCTTTGTTGTTATTGTTGTTGTTTGGTGGCTGTGCTTGACATGCATGAAGTAATTAATTTTAACAGCACCTTTACTTGTGCATTTGTTCTTAGGTTGGATCTATAATTTTTATGATCTTAAATATCTTGATATATTACCTTATTTCACTATTAAACCCAACTACAATAAAAATGTAGGTTTTAATTACGCTTAATGTTGATAATTCAGTAGATAATCCATTTTATTAAACCAATAATACCAAACTAATATTTTTTGCCAAAAATATCCCTATATTATGTCAACTTGAGAAACATTTGTGTTAGTTTTCATATTTCTAGGATTTTTAGGAATATTTAATTCTTGGAAGTGCTTATTTATATCTCTAAGCCAATAAGAAGAGCTCCTTTATAAGATATTATGAATACACTTGGTAATACCATCCAGAAGAATAATAATATTACATATAAATTACTTATTGCATACAGACAAATGTAAATGGGGACCTTATAGTTTCTTTCATTCTAAAATTTTAGCCATTAGTCAGACAAGGATAAGAATACAAAACTAACTAGTTTATATCAAATAGTTGGCTCTCATCATTGCTCCACTTTATATTTTTATCTGAATTGTGTTTCTAGCAGATGGAACAAGTTAAGGTTACCGTCAATCTGAGGACTAGACTAATTCTTTTTAACGAACATTTTATTTACAGAGCAGATTGTAATATTTATTTCGTCATGATATTCAGTTGGTTTGGGTCTCCCTGAAAACCTTGAGAGTCCCTGATGATTGGCAAAAGGCCTAGAGTGTAAGAAATTGAGAGGTTGAAATGGAAAGGGAAAAGTCTGGCAGGGATAGACAAAGATAGAGGAGGTAAGAGTTTGAAGGGGGACATATCAAAGAATTCAAGGGGCCTGAAGGGGAGATCAAAAGAGATTAAAAAGAGGAAGGAGGAGGGGAGGTGATAGGGAGAGGTCTTATAGTAGCCGCATTGGGGAGATCTTAATTTTCAAAGAAAGAAAAAATAAGGTTTCAAATTGCCCTTAAATAAAATCCTGCCATCAAGAAAAGAAGTGAACCGAGTTAATGCTGTAGTGGTGGAACGTAGTCTTAAGGGTTTCAAGAAAGGGTATTTCAATTGACAGAAATTCTAAGGGGAGAAGCATAATCAAATAGAAAGAATAAGGAATCTTCACATAGAGCCAGCAAAAAATTTCCAGTCTAGGAGTCAGTGAATCCCCACTCACAACAAGGAGGCAGGAAGAACTTCCAGCCCAAGAAGTACTTACATTTCAAACACAGAAGACTGAAATTCTAATGTAGCTTCAGAGTGTATACTCAGAATCTTAGAGATCAAAATCTGCCTTTATTGTGATTCAAAAGACTGTTTTCTGGAGCTCTGGTTTAGGAATCAGAATCACGAATGGAGATCAAACATGGGGTATGAGGAATTTAATCATATATTGAAGGTGATTAAATGTCAAGGGTGGAGACTTTCACTAAACTAAACTAGCAGGATTCTTCCAGCAACTAGACTAGGCAGGCCAAAGACAATGCTCAAATAGGAGGCCTAGTTTAAAAGAAAATTTAGAGGAGCCTGTCTAAAGTTTGTAAAAGAAAAAATCTTTGTCACAATTATTCCAATAATTTATAAAAACAAAAAATTACCCTAATTTCCCATTTAGGGTTTTGAGGCTAAAAGTGTAGAACATTTATCATCTGTTAAATATGGCTTATTATAATTTTGTGTTTCTTGCTTTCTAATTTCAAATACATAACATATGCATGAGCAGAAAAATAGATCTAAAGAAATGAAGCAATGAAGCAGTTCATTCATAGAGGACAAGTACCTCTTCTGCTACACACACACAAACAAAAACACTCATACTTGTACCTCTTGAGATCCGAACTAGTCTAATGATTGTCAGTGGTCTGGACAGATAATTGTTAATATTTAGGAATTTGACTACTAAACTATTTAAAATCAGCCAAGGTGGGAGTAGTTATGCCATGGAAGTGAGCAAATACTACAAATCAGGACTTTTCTCCCCCTAAAGAGCTGGTTTACCAGCACTCCATTGGATATAAGCAAACATTTAATTAAGAGGTATTTCTGTTTGCATAAAATATGACTTCTATGGACTAATTTTTAAATTTTTCTTTTTAGCTTTTTAAAAATATTTGGTCTTCTTCCTTGTTTTTTAAAAGAGGTGCAGGAAGTTAAGTGTGTGGTTAAAGATTTGTGACCTCCCAGTGACCCTCCTCCTTCTACTCTTCCACACTTTAAAGCCTGCAGTAATCATTACTGCCACTTCATATTTTTCAATCTATTGTTTTTGCATAGTTGGAGTGATAATAGACAGAAACATGCTTGTTTAACATTTGTTTTAAGTTTCAAAGGAAACTACTAGCAAGAGCTGAAAATCAGCCATATAAAACCATTCTTAAGTTTGAGAAACCCATTTCACATTCTTGGAAGCCATTAAAACTAACCATGAAGATAGAGAAGGAAACATTTCATAGAATGCTGTGCTGTATCTGGTAAATTAATGTTTCCTGTTGACTTTCCAGATTCCAAATCATATCCCTGTTTTCCTTGGTTTTGTTCTTATACCCTCTAATTCATTTTTTTATCTTATAATTGTGAAAAAAAAAAAGCAACTGCAAACCGTATCAGTAAACAAAGGATGCTGAAGCCATCAAGTTATCAGTGGCTGCCGTCACCCCCTAGTGAAGACAAGCCAGCAGCCTGGCTTCTTCATCCACTCACAATGGTGCACTCTGAGGGGACTGAGAATAAGAAAGGACAGGATACTGGCCCTAGATAGCTAGACGCTTGTCAAAGAAATGAATTCAATGAGCCCAAATGTTTGCTACCTCCCATATATAGAAAAGCTCTAAATTCTTTTACTTGAGATACCTGGTTTTCTTTAGTTAATAAGTGAAATTTTAAAGTTCCAACTACCTGTTCTTTGTTGTAAAACTCCTATGTATCCTAGCTCCTCCCCTACTTCTTTGGAGCAGTCCCTAAGAGCAATCTGAGAGGCTGTTATCCAAGGATCAAGTACTCAGAATTGTCCACCAAATAAAACATAACCCTCAAATTTTAGGTTGCGCATTTGTTTCAGTCAACATAATAAAAATAATGTTCATTATCTAGATCTAGATATGCACATATGTACATATATATGTATTAGTCATATGTGCATTTTAAATTTAAATTAGTGATATTGAGCATTTTTTCATGTGCCTATTGATCATTTGTATGTCTTCCTTGGAGAATTGCTTGTTTAAGTCTTTTGCCCATTTTTGGATTGGGTTATTCGCTTGTTTCTTATTAAGTCATATGAGCTGCTTATATATTCTGGAGATCAAGCCTTTGTTGGTTTCATTTGCAAAAATTTTCTCCCATTCCGTAGGTTGTATTTTTGTTTTACTTATGGTTTCCTTTGCTGTGCAGAAGGTTGTATGTTTAATTAGGTCCCATTTGTTTATTCTTGCTTTAATTTCTATAGCTTGAGAAGACTTTTCAAAGAGAACATTTTTGAGATGTATGTCAGATAATGTTTTGCCTATATTTTCTTCTAGGAGGTTTATTGTATATTGTCTTATGTTTAAGTCTTTGATCAATTTAAGTTTATGTTTTTCTATGGTGTAAGGGAGTGTTCTAGCTTCATTGATTTACATGCTGCTCGCCAGTTTTCCCAACATCATTTGCTAAAGAGACTGTCTTTATTCCATTGAATATTCTTGCATCCTTTGTCGAAGATTAGTTGACCAAAAGTTGAGCTCTCTATTCTGTACCCTTGGTCTATAAGTCTGTTTTTGTACAAATATCATGCTGTCTTGATGAAGGTGGCTCTACAGTATTGCCTGAAGTCTGGGAGAGTTATTCCTCCAGCCTATTTCCTTTCTCTTCAGTAATTCTTTGGCAATTCTAGGTCTTTGATGGTTCCATATAAATTTTATTATGATTTGTTCTAGTTCTGTGAAATATGCCCTGGTTAATTTGATAGGGATTTCATTAAAACTATAGATTGCCTTGGGCAGTGTGACCATTTTAAAATATTGATTCTTCCAATCCAAGAACATGGGATATCTTTCCATTTTTTAAAGTCTTCTTTAATTTCCTTCATCAATGGGTTTATAGTTTTCTGTGTATAATTCTTACACCTCCTTGGTTAGATATATTCCTAGATATTTTATTACTTTGGGTGCTATTTTAAAGGGGATTGTTTCTTTACTTTATTTTTCTGTTGATTTGTAGTTAGTGTAAAGAAATGCAACTGATTTTTGAACGTTGATCTTGTAACCTGCTACCTTGCTGAATTCTTCGATCAGCTCTAGTAGTTTTTGTGTGGACCTTGTAGGGTTTTCTATATATAGGAACATGTCAGCATATAGTGACAGTTTTATCTCTTCTTTTCCAATTTGGATGCCTTTTTATTTCTCTCTCTTGCCTGATTACTGTGCCTAGCACTTCCAGGAATATACTGAATAACAGTGGTGATAGTGGGCATCCTTGTCTTGTCCCAGATTTTAGTGGGAAGCTTTTGAGTTTTTCACCATTGAGTACTATGCTGGCTGTAGGTTTGTCATATATAGCTTTTATGATGTTGATATATATTCCCTCTATACCCACTTTGATGAGAGTTTTTATCATAAATGGGTGTTGAATTTTATCAAATGCCTTTTCTGCATCTATTGAGATGATCATGTGGTTTTTGTCCTTTCTCTAGTTGATGTGATGTATGACATTGTTTGATTTGCATATGTTGAACCACCCTTGGGTCCCTGGGATGAGCCCCACTTGGTCATGATGTATAATCTTTTTTATGTGCTGTTGGATTCTATTTGCTAATATTTTGGTGAGTATTTTGGTGTCTATGTTCATCAGAGTTATTGGCCTATAATTCTCTTTTTTGGTAGTGTCTTTGCCTGGTTTTGGTATCAGGATGATGGTGGCTTCATAGAATGAGTTTGGGAGTATTCCTTCCTTTTCAATCTTCTGGAATAGTATGAAAAGGACTGGTATGAGTTCTTCTTTGTATGTTTGGTAGAATTCCCTTGTGAAGCCATCTGGTCCTGGACTTTTATTTGTAGGGAGGTTTTTAATTGCTTTTTCGATTTCCTTTCTAGTGATTGGTATGTTCAAGTGGTCAGTTTCTTCTTGATTCAGTATTGGTAGACAGTATGTTTCCAGAAACTTGTCCATCTCCTCTAGGTTATCCACTTTGTTTCCATATAGTTTTTCATACTATTCTAGTATGATATTCTGTATTTCTATTTTATTTGTTGTAATTTCTCCATTTTCCTGTCTTATTTTGCTAACTTGTGCTCTCTCTTTTTTCTTCTTTGTGAGTTTGGCAAGAGGTTTGTCGATTTTATTTACTTTTTAAAAAAATAGCTTTTGGTTTGATTGATTTTTTAATTTTTTTTTAATTTCAATTTAATTTATTTCCTCCCTAATCTTTATAATTTCCTTCCTTTTACTGCCTTTTGGGGTTTTTTGTTCTTTTTCTAGTCTTTCAGCTGCTGGGTTAAATCGTTTATTTGAGATCATTCTTCCTTTTTAAGGAAGGCCTGTATCGCTATAAACTTCCCTCTTAGCACTGCCTTTGTTGTGTCCCATAAATTTTGTGTGGTTGTACTTTCATTTTCATTTGTCTCAAGGTGCTTTTTAATTTCAACTTTGATTTCTTCATTGTCCCATTGTTTTTTTAATAGCATATTGCTTAATCTCTATGCTTTCCTTTTTTTCTCCTTTGTTTCTCTGTTGTTGATTTCTAGTTTCATGGCATTGTGGTCAGTAAAGATGCTTGAGATAATTTCTATCTTCTTAAAATTGTTGAGGTTTCTTTTCTGCCGAAGTACATGATCAATCCTAGAAAATGTTCCATGTGCACTTGAAAAAAGTGTATATCCTGTTTTTTGGGGTGTGATGCTCTGAAAATATCGACCAAATCTCATTTCTCTATTGTATCATTTAATTTCTCTGTTGCCTTATTCATTTTCAGTCTGAAAGATCTGTCCAGTGATGTTAATGCTGTGTTAAAATCTCCAACTATGATTGTATCCCGATCAATATCCCCCTTTATCTCTGTTAGTAATTGTTTTATGTACTGAGGTGCTCCTATATTGGGTGTATATATATTAATGAATGTAATATCGTCATCTTGTATCACTCCTTTAATCATTATAAAATGTCCTTCTTTATCTTTATGGCCTTTGTTTTAAAGTCTATTTTGTCTGAAATCAGTACTGCAACACCTGCTTTTTTGGCTATTCCATTTGCATGGAATACCCTTTTCCATCTTTCACTCTCAATCTATATGTGTCCTTCTCCCTAAAGCGGGTCTCTTCTATGCAGCATATTGAAGGTTCTTGCTTTATTATCCAGTCTGCCACTCTATGTCTTTTGACTGGAGCATTTAGTCCATTAACATTTACAGTAATTAATGATAGATGTGTGTTTATTGCCATTTTGAACTTCCCTTTGCAGTTGATTTGTTATTTCCTCTTTGTTCCTTTCTTCTTCCTTTTGTGGTTTGGCAATTTTCCTTTGTATTATCGTGGACTTTATTTAGTTTTTGTGACTCCCCTGTGAGTTTTTGGTTTTTGGTTACCCTTTTCTGTGAGTCTATTAGCCCATTACTATATCTCGAAACCATCCTACCAAAAAGAAAATATTTTAAAAAGAAAGAAAAAAATACTCCATATTTTCTTGCTTCCCTCTCCCACTCTTAATGATTTAGATGTCTTCTTTTACAGTTTTGTGTTTATTTTATTTGTAATTCTTGAGTTATCACGTTTCCAGTTGTGAGTTTCTGATTTCTGTAACATCCTGCTGCTTTTCTATTTAGAGTAGGCTTTTCAATACTTCTTTTAGCATGGATTTAGTGTTGATAAACTCTTTTAGTTTTTGCTTGTGTGTGAAATTCTTTATCTCTCCTTCTATGCTAAAGGATAGCCTTGCTGTATCGAGTATCCTAGGCTGCATCTTTTTTTTTCATTCAGTACTTTGAATATATCTTGCACTGCCTTCTGTCCTGTAGTGTTTGTGTAGAGAAATCAGCTGAAAGCCTTATGGGAATTCCCTGTTAACTCACTGTTTGCTTTTCTCTTGCTGCCTTTAGGATCATTTGTTTATCCTTGATTCTGGCCATCTTGATTATGATATGTCTTGGTGTGTGTCTGTTTGGGTTCTTCCTGTTTGGGACCCTTTGAAGTCCCTGTACTTGGATATATGATTCCTTCTTTAATTTTGGGAAATTTTCAGTCATGATTTCTTCAAAAACCTTTTCAATCCCCTTTGATCTTTCTTCCCCTTCTGGGACCCCTATTATGGAAAGATTGGAATGCTTTATATTATCCCATAGGTCCCTTATGTTGCTTTCATTTGTTTTTATTTGTTTATCTTGCAGTTGTTCTGATTGGGTGCTTCCTGTTGTCCTGTCTTCTAGGTCACTAATTTGTTCCTCTGCATTTTCTAGTCTGCTTTGCACAGCCTTTAGATCTGTTCTCATCTCAGCCAATGAGTTCACCAATTCTACTTTGCTCTTCTTTATAGCTTCAATTTCATTTTTGACATATTTTATATCTCTAAACACTATCTCTTTTAGTTCCTTCAATACTTTGATCACTCCTTTTTGGACATCTTGATCAAGTAAGCTATTGATGTCTATTTCATTGATTGTTCTTTTAGGGGATTTCTCTTGTTCTTTTAATTGGGAATGGTTTTTCTGCTTCTTCTTCTTGCTCATATCTCTCTGGCACTGTGGCATATGGAATATCAGTTATCTATTGTGGTCCTTAAAGGAGTTCATTTATTTATATATCTAGTGCCTATGCAGTAATAAAACAGATTCTTGGCATCTTTGTCTCTTGAAGGGGACAATGTTCTGTCAGAGTTCTGCAGGTGCTCTGGTTGGCTGAGTAGGTCTTTGGATGTGAGTCTTGGTGTATCTGTGGGAGAAGGTGAGCTATGGGATCCTACTACTCCACTGCCTTAGCCTCGTCTCAGCAGTTGCATTATCTTAATGAAATCATTTTTTTCTTTCCAAGTCTTAAATTTCCTTATCCTTAGAAGCATCTTTCTCCTCTTTAGGCTTGGTCACCTTTCCACTCATAGATCCCAGCTTGCTTGACAAGTTTCGCCCAGGAGACAGAAGTCCTCGCCAAGTGGGCGGTACTTAGTAGAGTGCTTAACGTGGTAAGTCGTGATCTCAAGCTCCCCTCCATGTTGCTCTGGGTGGAAACCACTTTTCCCCAGTGCTGCCACCACAGCCAACACTGTCTGCTCTCTCTCTCTCTCCCCCTCTACACCCACACCCCCTCAGAGCTTGCCCACTCCATCGTTTGCGCTCTCCTTCCAAAGAACTTGCGGGTCCCAGAGAGCCACCATTCCTTCTTTTAAATACTTTCAGAATACTATCTCTGGCTTATATCAAAATTCTTTCAGATCAATTAAAACTGCTCTTACTTCAGTCATTTGATATTCATCAGCTGGGAAGATTTCTAAGGTAATTAACTACTCACCTATCTTTTTATTTATAGTCTACTTGATAATACAAAGGAACTTTAAATCTGCTGGAGGTCTCATTTCTGCCAGACTTCTGCAGCTGCCTAATCAAAGCATTATATTAGGCAAACTGAAAGAAATTGAAAGTCTTGGAGACCATTATTTTTATCCTAATAAATAACAAAGAAGCATATACACACAAAATAAAGAATAGAGGACTAGTAAACCATAAAAGGTGGCTAGTTTTAGGCCATTTAAAATCACAAAGCATACATATGATTTCCCAGATTACCTTCAGTGAAAAGGATTTATTGTTAAATTACCCAGAAAACTAATCTATCTTGGAAACATTTTGACAGCCATTTAGTCAACCTGGGCTAAAGCTGTTCTAAGACTATGCTTTCTTAAGAATGAGAGTTACAACAGTTCATTATTGTCCATAGTATATACATAGCTCATTGTCTGTTATTCTGTATTTCCTGAATTCACCTCCCTAAGAGAGATAATCCGAGTGGATCAATTTGTTATGATTTAATACTGAACAAAGTTTCATATCAAACCACCATGTGGGAGGATGGACTCCCTCATGTCCATCATCTCAGACAACAAATCTTGGTTGTCAGTATGGATTAATTTGACATATGTGTTGTGTGTGGGTTGATTTCATTTGACACACATGGACAAGCCTACAAGGCCCTCTATGATCTGGTGCTTGATTGCCCCAGATTATAGGTTATAATGCCCTTCCTCTTGCTCAGTTTATTCCAACCAGTCTGGCCTTTTTGTTCTCTAAAACACCAAGTTCACACCAGCCTCAGAGCTTCTGCATTCACTGTTCTAATCAGCTGGGATGCATTTCCACCAGATCTTCCTATGGCAGGCTCCATTCATTTCAAATGTAATTTTTACTCTCCTTTGTAATATTGACTACTCACATCACGTATTTCTCTTTTCCCTTACCCCTCTTATTTTTCATACTTATTATAATCTGATATTATGTTATATATTTACTTACTTATTTGCTTGCCAGTCTGCTCCTTCACTAGAATATGAGCTCCTTGAGAGCAAGGACTCTGTTTGATTTAATGCTCAGTCCCCAGAAAAGCTAAGGCACAAGGGAATGTCAATCACTTGAAGTATATTACCAAATTGAAGTAAGCTTGCTGGTGTAAAAGCTGTTCATATGAAATATATATTTACCTACAAGACCTTTGACAAAAATCCCTTCTTTAACCAAACCTTACCCAGGCTCTTCTAAGCCCTCTTCTCAACTAAACCACAAGCTTGGTCTATAAAACTTAAATATATATATATATATATATATATATATACAGCTCAAGTCTCTAACAGTTCAAAGTGACATCTCTAAGATGACTCTAGTCCCTCTTAAAGTGCCTACTTGAGAAAACAATAAATTTCCAACAGAATATACTGTTTTTCCAGCCATCACCTTAAGATGGAAGACCTGTCTACAAATCTGTGTATGAGGATAGGAGTCTAACTTCAATAAGCACCAGTTAACACGTCCAAGTAGATTTCACATGGACCAACACACTCCTTTATTTTCCTCTGTGAAATTTTAAATTTTCCTGCCTCTATTAAGCCTCTTCTCAACCCAATTCCTATTCCCTCTCTCCTTTTAAAATACCCTGTCACCTCTGTACAAATTAAAGTTGTTTAGTTCACACTGAAATCTTTTATTTATTGCAATACTATATTCATAATTTAAAAGACAGCATCATATAAATGGTTCTGGGAAAATTGTATGCTCACTGTAGAAAATAAAACTATGCCTCTATCTTATATCATTCACAAAAATTAACTTGAAATGGACTAAAGCTTTAAATATAAGGTAGGAAACCATACAAATTATAGATGAAAACAGAAGAAAAATTTCCTTGATATGGGTTCTGGCAGTGATTTTTTTTTTGAAATGACACTTAAAGCACAAGCAACAAAGTAAAAAATAAACACATGGGACCACATCACAGTAAAAAGCTTCTGAACAGCAAAATATATGTTCAATAAAATGCAAGACAACCTATGAAATAAGAAAAATTTTGCAAAGCATGTATCTGATAAGGGCTTAATATTCTAAACATATAAATAACTCATACAAATAAATAGCAAAAATAAATAAATAAATAAATCACCTAAACAACAGGCAAAGGACCTGAATAGACATATCTTCAAAAGAAAATATATAAATGGCCAATAGACACATGAAATGTGTTCAACATCAGTGATAATTAGGGAAACACAAATAAAAGTCACAATGAGATATCACCTCTCTTCTGTTAAAATGACTATCATTAAAAAAGAAAATAATAAATCCTGGCAAGGATGTGGAGAACAGGGAACTCTAGTGCACTGTGAGTTGAATTATAAATTGGTATAGTCATAATGGAAAATAGTATGGAGGTTTTTCAAAAAAATTAAATAAGACTGCCATATTATCCAGCTATTCCACTTCAGGGAATATATCTGAAGGAAATAAAATCACAATGTCAAAGAGATATCTGCACCTCCATGTTCATAACAGCATTATTTGTAATAGCCAAGATGTGGAAATAACTCAAGTGTTCATTTACAGCTGAATGTGTTTGTCATAGGTATGAATTCATAGAAAAATAGATCAGGTTTGTGGTTACCAGAATGCGGCAATGAGGGGTGTGGGAATTGGATAAAGATTATCAAAAGGCACAAATTTCCAGTTATAAGATAAATAAGTACTCAGGATGTAATGTACAACATGATGCCTATAGTTAACACTGCTGTATGTGATATTTGAAAGTTGTTAAGAGAGTAGATTCCAAGAATTCTCATTACAAGAAAAAAACATTTTTTCTTAACTTTCTTTTTTTTGTATCTATAGAGATGGTGGATGTTAACTAAACTTATTGTGATAATCATTTCACGATATATGAAAGTCAAGTCATTATGTTGTACACCTTAAATTTATGTAGTGCTTTATGTCAATTATATCATAATAAAACTGGAAATAATCTGTCCTTACTACTTTAACTAGTCTAGATTTGTTTATCTTTGACACCTTTATAGAGCAAAGAATGCATGTTTTAGAAAATCTTATTCTTATAATTGTTGGCAAAGTGAAACTATAAAAGAACATCGACTTTCATGTTAATGTCTTTTTCAAAGCAATATAAAAGTTCATACGTAAGTTTTCTCAGTTTTGATGCCATAGTAGATGAACCAAATTTCCAAATAAATTAATATTGGCTTAATTTGTGTTAACTCTAGGCTGCTTTTAAAACACATTCTTTTTTTAAACATTTTTTATTGCATTATAGTCATTTTACAATGTTGTGTCAAATTCCAGTGTAAAGCACAATTTTTCAGTTATACATGAACATATATATATTCATTGTCACATTTTTTCCCTGTGAGCTACCACAAGAACTTGTATATATTTCCCTGTACTATAAAGTATAATCTTGTTTATCTATTCTGCATATGCCTGTCAATATCTACAAATTTTGAAAACACATGTTTAAAAAAAGAAAATAACTAATTTTTTAGGAATGCCAAAGTATTTCTCTACACACATTTTTAGTCAGAACTATTCCTAACTTAAAATTCAGCAAATGCCTTTAGTTTCCTGATTCTTGAAAGGGCTGTTCTGGGCTCAAAAAATATTTTTAAGAATTTTGGATTCATTTTTAATTTATATAGCATTGTGACAGTTTTAAATCACTCAAAATACATGCAGAGGGGTTTATTTGCTTTGTTTAGTTTTGTTTGGATTTCCTAAACTTTCAAGTTCTAGCCTTCATCAAAAGGAAGCAGGCAGGCATACACTAAACAGAGCAACATGTTATTTAAAGTCAATAATAGTAATCAAGGGAAAACTAAAAAAGAGGCTGCAAGAAGCAGGTGAAAAGCTCTTACTATTTTCCAATTTTCTCTCTCACTTTTCTTTACTTAAGATATGTGAACAAGGGGAATTTACTCTTTCTGTACATTGTTTTAAACATTGGCAGAAGAGAGTGTTGGAAATCACACACATACTGCACTATCCTGTAGTATAGCTACAGTGCATTTTCCTAATTTGTCACATTTGTTCATAATCCATGTGGATTCTATATTATGGTGCTACAAATTTTTATGCCTACAGTATTTGCTGCTGATACAAATACTCTTAAATTGTTTCCTCTGAACTTTCTTTCATATTCTTGACGCTATTAGATCTTTAGATCATATACATGTTAGACTCATGGTATAAACAAAAGAATTGGATTACACGGTATTGTTGGAGAGCCAACTTTAAACAGAATAATGAGTTCCCATTATAACTATTTGAGCACTTTGGGTAACATCTCTCAACTACTCTCCTATGAGCATGGTTTCTCTATAATTTCAAGTTATATGGCCCTTTTGCAAACAAACACAGACATTTTGTTATCTATATTGATTGCACTGTTAAAATATTCAGTTTCACAAACTTTTGTCCATAATTTGAGCATTTACAAACTCAAAATCATCCTTGTCTATATTCAACATCAAACTGAAATTATTTCTTGAAAAAGTTTTATATCACTTCCTCAGTATTTTTAACAAATTTTAATTTGTTTCCATTGTTTTTAAACTTCTCACAAGAAGACAATATATAAATAAACCACCATTTCTCATATGACACAAGAAGAGGGTTTCCTATGACACTATTTTAATTAGTAGCTAAGACTTGTGTTGCTAAGCAGGACAAATAAATGAGGTCATCTCTATTACTTCAAGCTGATAACAATTAGAGACTTCCCCATAAGCAAATGCCAGTTGTTAAGTAAATTCATTAAAAAGTAGTAAGACGTTGTTAACTGCTGAATTGGGAAAATGACTTCTAAAGAGATGAAAACAGCAGCACTGAATTATTTTCAATCAGTTGCTAGCTCTCATTTGCAATCAGAAGTTTAACTCCTTACTGGAAATAAGTCCAAAATTTGTAGCTGATCCATTAGGTGAACCTAGCAAACACTTAAAGTTCTACATTTTTAGGACAAGCCACGTGGGCAAAGAAAGGTAGCCAAGAAAGCTGACTCAAATCTTTAGAAGGCTTTATTTTGCCTATATGAAAAGGTGTTTTAAGAAATGAATTACAATTACAAAACTACAAATATCAAAACAGTATGTTGTTGGTGTTAAAATAGACATATAGATCAATGGAACACAATATAGAGCCCAGAAATAAATTTGTTTATTCACAGTTTACTGATCCTTAACAAGGGCACCCAAAACACACAATGAGCAAAGGATAATCTTTTCAACACGTGATGCTGGGAAAGCTGGATATCCACATGCAGAAGAATGAAATATGGGCTCAACTCACAACATATACAAAAATCAACTCAAAATTGATTACAGACTTAAGTGTAACACCTGAAACAGTGAATTACAAGAAGAAAACATAGGGTAAAATATCACTGATGTTGGTCTTGGCAACGATTTTGCAAAATATGAAACCAAAAGCATATGCAATAAAAGCAAAAAAGAAAAGTGAGATTGCATCAAGTAAAAAAAAATTCTCAATAGCAAAGGAAACAATCAATAGAATTAAGAGGGAATCTACAGAATGAGGAAAATATTTTCAAACCATATATGTGATAAGCAAATTATATTCAAAACACATAAGAAAATTATGACTCAGATTTTAAAAAATGAACAACTTGTATAAAATATGGTCAAATGACCTGAACAGACATTTCACTAAAGAACATCTACAAAAGGCCAACAAGTATATGAAAATGTGCTCAACATCACTATTCATTTGGGAAATGCAAATCAAAACCACAATGAAATATCATGGCACTCCTGTTAGAATGGCTATTTTCAAAAAACAATAGATATTTGTCAGCAAGGATATAGAGAAAAGGGAACCCTTGTACACTGTTGGTGGTACTGTAAATTGGTACAGCCATTATGGAAACTAGTATGGAAGTTTCCCACAAAATTAAAAATAGAACTACCACATGATCCAACAATTCCACTTTGGGGTATATATTTAAAGAAATGAACTAAATATCTGGAAGATATAGCTACATTCTCATATTCATTGCAGCATTATTCATACCAGTCAAGACAGGGAAACAACCTAAGTGTCTATCAAAAGATGAATGAATAAAGAAAACATGGCACATACACACACACACACACATGCATGCAAAATGGAATAGTAGCAACCTTAAAAAAAGATTGAAATCTTGACACACATGACAACATAGGTAAACCTGGAGGACATTGTGGTAAGTGAAATAATCCAGCCACAGAAAGACAAATACTGCATGATGTTAGGTTTATATAGAACCTAAAATATTCAAACTCATAGTAGCAGAGTAGAATTGTGGTTGCCAGGGTTTGGGACTGGGAAAAATGATGAAATGTTGGTCAAAGTGTACAAAATGTCAGTTATGCAAGATGTGTAATTTCTAGATATCTACTATAGTGACTATAGTTAACGATACTGTGTTGTATATTTGAAATTTGCTAAGAGGTAGATCTTAAGTGGTCTCACCACACACACACAAAAATAGTAACTATATGAGGTGATACATATGTTAATTAACTTGATTGTGGTTATTTCACAATGTATACACATATAAAAACATCAAGTTTCACACTTTAAATATGTCTAATTTTATCTGTCAATTATACCTTAACAAAGATGAATTTAAAAAAAGAAATGAGAGAATAATACTTTAGCCTTACTAATCTACAACTTCCTGCACTGCTAATATTTCCTATTGGGTTGGATGGCTGTGCCTAATTTTCAGTAAAACAGGGAAATCTGCAAAGGCTTGAACTTTGAAAATGTGTGTTTTGGTGGTAACTCAGTTCTGCTTAACTTTGGGATCAACTTAACTAGCCTTCACTAAACATTTTTTTTTAGTCATATGTTTACAATTTTAAAACAGTCAAGAGTGTTGACACAATTATCCTATTTTTTTTCAAGTCCATTCAGAGGAGGATTTCATTCTAGCTGATCCCATTAGTGTGATAGAAATGTATTCTATGGAATGTTTACCTATTAATTGGTATACATTTCCTAATTTAAGGCCATTTAAAAATGCACTATTTGCAATAGCCAAGACATGGAAGCAGCCTAAATGTCCATCAACAGATGACTGGATAAAGAAAAGGTGGTATATTTATACAATGGAATAGTATTCAGCCATAAAAACTGACAACATAATGCCATTTGCAGCAACATGGATGCTCCTGGAGCATGACATTCTAAGTGAAATAAGCCAGAAAGAGAAAGAAAAATACCATATGAGATCTCTCATATGTGGAATCTAAAAAATAAATAAATAAGTAAATAAATAAATAAATAAATAAATAAATAAATAAATAAAAAAACAGAAACATACTCATAGACATAGAATACAAACTTATGGTAGCCAAGGGGGCGAGGGGCGGAAAAGGATAGACTGGGATTTTAAAATGTAGAACAGATAAACAAGATTATACTGTATAGCACAGGGAAATATATACAAGATCTTATGGCAGCTCACAGAGAAAAAAATGTGACAATGAATATATATATGTGTTCATGTATAAGTGAAAAATGTGCTTTACACTGGAATTTGACACAACATTGTAAAATGATTATAAATCAATAAAAATGTTTAAAAAAATGAATGTACAAGTTTTCTGTTTTCATAAAAGTCACCAGTGATTCCTTTAAGTCAAATCCAATATCATTGTCATTGTCTGGACTTTTTGCAACAGTTTATACTGTTGACCAAGAGACTGAAATGGGAGTGGGTTAAAGTTGATGCTACTAATTTCTTGTTTAAATAAGGACATGGGCTATAAAGAAAGAGATGAATGGGTGCTTTACTAAAAATAGAGAGTGGGCCATCATTGGAATGGACAAAGAAAGGAGAAACTTGATTGTTATCTTAGGCTTGATAAATTGAGCAAAGAATTTGGAATTTACACAAAGAGATGGTGACTAAGTACAGTGGTAATGATGAGTTTAGTTGTTCTAGTACAGACAGACTGAGGGATGATGAATTAGAAGTCACATGTCCTGTTATTTTTCTTCCGTATTTTGGTGTTCATTAAATCTCTCGGTTTAAAAAATGCAACTTTTAACATTTTATGATATGTGTTCATATCATAAAGAAAATCATTCTAATCCATTGAAAATTAAGAGAATGGTGTTTTTCCATAAGAGGGTATTGCCCAAGTTGTAATGTCAAGTTATAATGCCCAAGTTGCCTCATCATTACTACACATATGGTTTTAGTTATTAAATAATTATGACTTTCTAAGTATATGGAAAATCTGAAATAGTTAAATTCAATGATTGATATGAGCTAAATCTGAATCTTCCAGCTAAAGGAAATGATATTTACACATCAAATCCTTCAGGAACAGTAACATAGGGAAATTGCTTCAAGTGGTTTTATTGTAATGTTTCTCAAAGTGAAGATCTGGGGAACTTGTGAAACAGGTATGGTTATAGAATTAATCACTGGCCTTCTGAATTAGAGTTTCTGGAGGATGGGACTTGCATTATGCTTATTTTGCAAACATTCCAGCAAAGACTAATATCTACTGAAAGTTAGAGATCCACTGCCTCAAGGCATGATCTTTGTCTCCACCCAAAACTGGCTCCAAACCAGACCTCCTTTTAGCTGATATTCCATGGACTTTGAAAAAGTTCTTGAGGGTGAAGTGTATGTCTTAGTGGACAGGTATGAATATCAGCACTGTGAATTTCTGTAAACAGGTGTAAATACCAATGTATTTTTATTGGTATTTCTTTGGTCAGAACATTCCTTTGAGGAATTAGAAGACTGACATTCAATTGTTTTTTTTTTTTTTTTTAATTTTGACGATTGTCTCTTTCCCAAGCATGTACATGTGTTATAATTTTGCTTCTCTAGAGGTAGACTAGCATGGAGTTCTATACAATATGGAACTACATGATTGCCATATCTCCTGGAAAACATATGTTTGGGTGGTGAGGTTTTGTTTTGTTTTGTTTTTCCTTTTATTTTATATTTACATTTTATGTATATTTGAATTTCTCAAAAGGAGCTTGTGTCTCCCTTCTCCTACACAGTCTCCATTCTCAAAAAGCATCACCAAAAGTTTCATATTTCAGCTGTGAGATTGGGAAACAACTCTTTGATGATCATTTAGGAAGTTTTCAGTTTAGTTACATCCAATTAAAGTTTCACTAACATTATATCCGTGCTTTGTTTCAAAGGAGAACAACAGAAAATTGATATTTTAAAATTAACGTCATGGGGGATCTGCCAAGATGTTGGAGGAGAGAGATTCATATATTGTCCTTTCCCACAAATATACCAAGAATTATATCTACAAACGCATTGAATCCCACAGAATACCTACTGAACTCTGGCAGAGTGTCCCTTACTTTGAAATACAGGATTCTCATAAAATCTAGTAAGAGAAAAAAAGAAAAATAATAATAAAAAAGAAAAAAAATTGGTGCAAGACCTGCAGAAAGAGATTGTCGTAGGAGAAAGGCACCCTCACACTGGGACACCCCCTCTCCAGCCTGGAGGTCAGCAGAAACAGAAGCAGAACTTCTGAGGCTCAGAGGAGAAAGTAGCAGTATCTTGGCAGACAGAACTAAGGGAAACCACCACAAAGGGTCCCCATTCCTGGCCCTAGACAAGAGCCAGCAGGGACAAGCCAAGTCTGGCTGCCAGAGATCAGTGAGGAGCCCAGGTAGAGAACTGGAGTCCACTGCAGAGAGGCAGCCTCAGGGGGCTGGAAGGTGGTGTGAGCTCTTGCTGGGGGTGTGTATGGAAAAGAACAGCTCAGGACCCCCATAACAAAACACAACTCCTAGTGTATATATGGAGGAGGAAAGCACCACAGCCTAGCCATAGCCCTTGTCTCCACTTGGCTACACTGGTGGTGTGTTCTCACAAGAAGAGAGATGTAGCTCAGTTATAGCCATTGCTGCTATGTGGAAGTGGGGCTGAAAGCTGGATCCATACCCATTATCCCTGAAACTTCACAGGCTGGACTGAGATTTGCTTATAGACACAGGCAGAGAGAAAGAGTATTTACTCTCTCTGGACCCTTTGTGGACACACACCATTGGGACAAAAAGGTAGTAAGCAGAGTTCTGACTCACATAGGGGGTACCAGTACTTACAACAGGCCAGGGTACTGTACCATATGTGGAGGCAAGGCTGGTGTCTGTGCTGACAGTGCAGAAAATGACAGATTCATGTGTGTGACTGCAGACTCACTATGGTGGGTCCTAGTGCCTGACACTGTTGTATTTGCACTGGTGGTTCCAGGGGACCAGAACCTGGGGAACACCAGAATGAGTGGCAGCTAAGGCAGGGACAAAGGAAGCATCAAGAAAAAGTACCTTGTGAGCATGCATGACCAGTGACAGACAACACCAGAGAGGGAAATTCCCAGTGGACATCACCTGCAGAGATAAATTCAGAGACCCTTCTTCCCAGCTGAAGTGATCCAACATTGCCTATGACACACTATAGCTCAGAATGGGTCTAGAAGTCTCTATTTGGGCAAAAGTGGAGCAGACCTAGCCACAGTCAAGGCTGTGACAATCAAAGAACAAAAAAGGAGACCTTGCTCAGCAAAAACAATCAGGGCAGGCTCTGATCAGCACAATACCAACCACACTCCCAAACAAAGGGATAAAAAACAATATAGAAGGAAGAATGATTTGGCAACCATCCAGAGTAAGAATAGCCCTTGCAAAAAAACCTATTAGATGCACAGTCTACAAAGGAATGCTCCCACTTTAAATAAAAACAAATATTTAAAAAAAACAGCCCTTCAAGACAACAGTAGATAAATTATAAATCTAAATCCATAGATTCAAAGAAATATAAGTAAAATGAAGAAGCAGAGAAACCACTCCCAATTAAATAATGAAAGAAGACCCCTAAAAAATGATCAATGAGATAGACCTCAACAATCTACTAAAACATGAAAGGGAGTGATAAAATCATGAAGGAAATATGAAAGACTATGAATGGAGACAGAGAATACTATAAAAAGGAAATAGAAACTATAAAGAGGAGCCAATTAAAAACAGAAAACTCAATGGCTGAGATGCAAGCAGAGCTAAAGGCTGTCAAAGCAGATTAGATAATGTAGATGAATGAATAGGTGATTTAGAAGGCAGGATAGCAAAAGTCACCCAATCAACAACAGACAGAAAAGCAAGTAAAAATCAACCAAAGCAATATAAATGACCTATGTGATATTATACAGCATGCCAACCTACGCATAATAGGGGCCCCAGTAAGAAGAGAAAGAGAAAATGGGATTGAAAAGATACTTGAATAAATCATGACTGAACACTTTCCAAACCTAAAGAAGGAATCAGATATCCAATTACAAGAAGCACAGAGGGGAGGAAGAGAGAAGATGGCAGAGTAGAAGGATGCTCGTAGTTCACCCTCTCCCACAAATGCACCAAGACTCACATCCACAGACCCACTCAGCCAACCAGAGAACCTGCAGAACTCTGACAGAACATCGCCCTCATCAAAAGATAGAGACACCAAAAATCAGGTAGGAGAAAAGGAAAAAAGAAAGAAGAAAAGGCAAAGCAGAGCAAGACAGCTCCCACAGGGAGGGAGCAGCAAAGGAAGACTGGCACTCGTTCGCTGGGTCTCCCCTCTCCAACCGAGAGGCCAGTGGGACGGAGGAGCTTCCGAGTCTTGGATCTGTAAAGAGCAGCCCTTGACTGACAGAACTAAGTTAAAAGGGCACAGTGGGTCTCCGCGACACCCAGCCAGAGACGCAGGCCAACAGCTGGGGGCATGGCCAGGCTGCCCAAGCTGGGCGGAGGATGGGGGCGGCTGCACTGAGGCAGCCCCGGGGGACTGCTGGGGGGGTGCATGCTGTGGCTGTGGGTGCACAGGGCAGAACAACCTGGGCCCTCCATAAAACAACATGGCTGATGTGCCCTGAGGGGAAGGGTGCATACCCCCATCTCTGAAAACCTGCAGAAAGTTTCTGGAGGAAGAGAGGTGGGGCTCACACACAACCACCATATCCTCCGGCACTTAGCACCCAGGCACGGGCAGGGGCAAAACCTGCATCCGCACCTAAGGGCTTAGCAGCCTCAAAGGCCAGATGGAGACTTGTCTACAGCCCGAGGCAGATAGGATCCTTCCGTCCTGGTCCCTCAGAGAACTTGTTCCACCAAGACAAACAAGGAGCTGGGTTCTGGCCCGGAGCAGGGACAAGGCTGTTCCTCATTCTTCCCTGAGGCCACCTGCGGAGAGCCAACCTGAGGCGGAGCATGCAGTGGCACAGAGCAGCGGAGCAACAGACGCCAGGAAAGGGAAGGCGGCCCCCCACATTTCGGGCAGGAAAGCAAACCCTGACCACAGTGCTGGAAGGGGGCATGACCAGCCTTCCAACCTGGCCAGTCTGCAACAACTGACTGTGGCATCGGGAGGGGCAGTGACCAGCCTGCTCACAGCAAAGGAGAGCTACACCTGACCCAGTGTTGGGAGGAGGTGCGATCTGTTTGCCGACATACACTGGGAGCATCACAGACGAGGGAGCCAATGGAGGACCTCTGGAAACAGCAAGCTGAGCTTCCAAAACAGGACAAACATAGAAAGACTTCACATTGAAAGCACACAGTCTCCAGGAGAACACAGGACCCCCTTCTTATTTTTTAATTCTGTTTTTACATGTTCTATTTTCTATTACCCTCTTAATTTTTACTTCTTAATTCATTTTTATTTCTCTTGGGTTTTGGTGTCCTGTTATTGATTATACACAGGTTTCAAATACATCTTTTCATCTTTCCCCCCTCCTTTTTTTTTAAAAGGATTTAAAAGGACGTCTCAACCCAATTGCTATTCTGCTTCAACTTGCTCTTTTTTTATTCATTATACACTGTTTTCAAACCTTTTTTCTCCCTTCTTTGAAAATTCTTTCTCTCTCACTCTCTTATTTTTTCTTTTTCCCTAAGGCTTATTCCTACATAGGCATTAGACAGATAAACTCCTTAAGGACCACAATACATAACTGATACTCCATAAACCACACTGCCAGAGAGGTATGAGCAAGATGAAGAAGCAGAGAAACAATTCCCAATTCAAAGAACAAGAAAAATCCCCTGAAAGAATGATCAATGAAGTAGACATCGATAGCTTACTAGAATAAGATTTCAAAAAACGAGTAATCAAAGTGCTGAAGGAACTAAAAGAGATAGTGTTTAGAGATAAAAAATATGTCAAAAATGAAATTGAAGCTATAAAGAAGAGCCAAGTAGAATTGGTAAACTCATTGGCTGAGATAAGGAATGATCTAAATGCTGTGCAAAGCTGACTAGATAATGCAGAGGAACGAATTAGTGACCTAGAAGGCAGGACAATAGAAAGCACCCAATCAGAACAGCTATAAGATAAACAAATAAAAACAAATGAAAATAGCATGAAGGACCTATGGGATAATATAAAGCATGCAAATCGTCGCATAATAGGGGTCCCAGAAGGGGAAGAAAGATCAAAGGGGATTGAAAAAGTTTTTGAAGAAATCATGACTGAAAACGTCCCAAACTTAAAGAAGGAATCAGATATCCAAGTACAGGAAGCTCAGAGGGTCCCAAATAGGAAAAACCCAAGTAGACCCACACAAAGACATATCATAATCAAGAAGGCCAGAGTCAAGGATAAAGAAATGATCCTAAAGGCAGCAAGAGAAAAACAAAAAGTAAGTTACAACGAAACTCCCATAAAGCTCTCGGCTGATTTCTCTACACAAACACTACAGGCCAGAAGGGATTGGCAAGATATATTCAAAGTTCTGAATGAAAAAAGATGCATCCCAGAATACTTTATATAGCAAGGCTATCCTTTAGGATAGAATGAGACATAAAGAATTTCACAGACAAGAAAAAGCTGCAGGAGTTTAGAAACACTAAACCCATGCTAAAAGAAATATTGAAAGGTCTACGCTAAATAGAAAAGCAGCAGGATGCTACAGAAATGAGAAACTCACAACTGGAAAGGTGGTAACTCATGAATTACAAATGAAACAAACACGAAATTATAAAAGAAGACATACAAATCATTAAGAGTGGGAAAGGGAGGCAGGGAAATGTAGAATATTTTTTTCTTTCTTTTTAAAAATTTTTCTCGTTAGTATGGGTTTGAGATCATGTTACTATCAGTTCAATATAAACAGATAGAGTAATGGGCTAATAGATTTATGAAAAAGAGTAACCACAAGCCAAAATTTACAAGGGAATCACAAAAATTAAATAAAATCCATGATAACACAAAGGAAAATAACCAAACCACAAAAGGAAGAAGAAAGGAACAAAGAGCAAATACCAAATCAGCTGCAAAGATAAATTCAAAATGGCAATAAACACATATCAATCATTCATTACTGTAAATGTTAATGGAATAAATGCTCCACTCAAAAGACCTAGAGTGGCAGACTGGATAATAAAGCAAGAACCTTCCATATGCTTCATACAACAGACCCACATTAGGGAAAAGGACACATATAGAATGAGAGTGAAAGGATGGAAAAGGATATTCCATGCAAATGGAATAGCCAAAAAACCAGGTGTTGCAGTACTGATTTCAGACAAAACAGACTTTAAAACAAAGGCCATAAAGAAAGATAAAGAAGGACATTTTATAATCATTAAAAGAGTGATACAAGATGAGGATATTACACTCATTAACATATATGCACCCAATATAGGAGCACATAAGTACATAGAACAATTACTAACAGAGATAAAGGGGGATATTGATGGGAATACAATCATAGTTGGAGATTTTGACACTGCATTAACATCACGAGGCAGATCTTCCAAACAGAAAAATAATAAGGTAACAGAGAAATTAAATAATACAATAGAAAAATTAGATTTTGTGGATATTTTCAGAGCATTACACCTCCAAAAAATAAGATATACATTCTTTTCAGGTGAACATGGAACATTTTCTAGGATTGATCATGTACTTGGGCACAACAGAAACCTCAACAATTTTAAGAAGTTAGAAATTATCTCAAGCATCTTTACTGACCACAATACCATGAAACTAGGAATCAACAACAGAGAAACAAAGGTGAAAAAAAGGAAAGCATAGAGATTAAACAATATGCTATTTAAAAACAATCGGTCAATGAGGAAATCAAAGCTGAAATTAAAAAATACATTGAGACAAAAGACAATAAAATCACAACCACTCAACATCTATGGGACACAGCAAAGGCAGTGCTAAGAGGGAAGTTTAAAGCTTCATAGGCCTTCCTCAAAAAAAGAAGAACAATCTCAAATAAACAATTTAATGCACCAGCTAAATGAATTAGAAAAAAGAACAAAAAGCCCCAAAAGGCAGCAAAAGGAAGGAAATTATAAAGGTTAGGGAGGAAATAAATACATTAGAGATTAACAAGATGATAGAAAAAAACCAACCAATCCAAAAGCTGGTTTTTTCAAAAAGTAAATAAAAACGAGAAACCTCTGGCATAACTCACTAGAAGAAAAATGAGAGAGCACAAATTAGCAAACTAAGAAAGGAAAATGAAGAAATTACAACAAATAAAATAGGAATACAGATTATCATACGAGAATAGTATGAAAAACTATATGGAACCAAAATGGATAACCCAGAAGAGATGGACAAGTTTCTGGAAACATATTGTCTACCAGGACTGAATCAAGAAGAAACTGACCACTTGAACAAACTGATCACTGGAAATGAAATTGAAATAGCAATTAAAAACCTCCCTACAAATAAAAGTCCAGGACTTGATGGCTTCACCAGGGAACTCTACCAAACATACAAATAACTCATACGAGTCCTTCTCAAACTCTTCCAGATGATTGAAAAGGAGGGAATACTCCTAGACTCATTCTATGAAGCCACCATCACCCTGATACCAAAACCAGGCAAAGACACTACCAAAAAGGGGAATTATAGGCCAGTAACTCTGATGAACATAGAGGCCAAAATCCTCACCAAAATATTAGCAAATAGAATCCAACAACACATAAAAATGATTATATACCATGACCAAGTGGGGTTCATCCCAGGGACCCAAGGGTGGTTCAACATATGCAAATCAATCAATGTAATACATCACATCAACAACAGAAAAGACAAAAACCTCATGATTCTCTCAATAGATGCAGAAAAATCATTTGGTAAAATTCAACACCCATTTATGATAAAAACTCTCATCAAAGTAGGTATAGAGGGAATATATCTCAGCATCATAAAAGCTATATATGACAAACCTACAGCCAGCATAGTACTCAATGGTGAAAAACTCAAAATCTTCCCACTAAAATCTGGGACAAGACAAGCATGCCCATTATCACCACTGCTATTCAACATATTCCTGGAAGTCCTAGCCACAGCAATCAGGAAAGAGAGAGACATAAAAGGGATGCAAATTGGAAAAGAAGAGGTAAAAGTGTCACTATATGCAGATGACATGATACTGTACATAGAAAACCCTAAAAGGTCCACACAAAAACTACTAGAAATAATCAAAGAATTCAGCAAGGTGGCAGGTTACAAGATTAACGTTCAAAAATCGGTTCATTTCTTTACACTAATGATGAATCAACAGAATAAGAAAGTAAAGAAACAATCCCCTTTAAAATAGCTCGCAAAATAATAAATACTTCAGAATAAATCTAACGAAGGAGGTGAAAGAATTATACACAGAAAACTATTAACCATTGATGAAGGAAATTAAAGAAGGCTTTAAAAATCTGGAAACATATCCAATGCTCTTCAATTGGAAGAATCAATATTGTGAAAATGGTCACACTGCCCAAGGCAATCTATATATTTAATGCATTCCCTATCAAAATACCCAGGACATATTTCACAGAACTAAAGCAAATCATAATAAAATTTATATGGAAACATCAAAGACCTAGAATTGCCAAAGAATTACTGAAGAGAAAAAAAGTGTGTGGAGGAATAACTCTCCCTGACTTCAGACAATACTATAGAGCTACAGTCATCAAGACAGCAAGATATTGGTACAAAAACAGAGATATAGACCAATGGAACAGAATAGAGAGTCCAGAAATGAACCCACAAGCTTTTGGTCAGCTAATCTTCAACAAAGGCGGCAAGAATATACAATGGAATAAAGACAGTCTCTTTAGCAAATGGTGTTGGGAAAACTGGACAGCAGCATGTAAAACAATGATGCTAGAACTCTCCCTTACACCATACACAAAAATCAACTCAAGATGGATCAAAGACTTAAACATAAGACAAGATACAATAAAACTTCTAGACGAAAGTATAGGCAAAATATTATCTGACATATGTCTCAAAAATATTCTTCTGAAGGAAATAAAAGCAAGAATAAACAAATGGGACCTAATGAAACTTACAAGCTTCTGCACAGCAAAGGAAACCATAAGCAAAACAAGAAGACAACCTACAGAATGGGAGAAAATTTTTGCAAGTGAAACCGACAAAGGCTTGATCTCCAGAATATATAAGCAGCTTCTATGACTCAATAAGAAAACAATGAACAACCCAATCTAAAATTGGACAGAAGACCTAAACAAGTAGTTCTCCAAGGAAGACATACAAACAATCAGTAGACATGAAAAAACGCTCAATATCACTAATTGTCAGAGAAATGCAAATCAAAACTGCAATGAGTTAATACCTCACACCAGTCAGAATGGTCATCATTCAAAAGTCCACAAATGACAAATCCTGGAGAGGCTGTGGAAAAAAGGGAACCCTCCTACACTGTGTGTGGGAATGAAGTTTGGTACAGCCACTGTGGAAAACAGTATGGAGATTCCTCAAAAGACTAGGAATAAACTTACCATATGACCCAGGAATCCCGCTCCTGGGCTTATATCCAGAAGGAACCCTACTTCAGAATGTCACCTGCACCCCAATGTTCATAGCAGCATTATTTACAATAGCCAAGACATGGAAGCAGCCTAAATGTCCATCAACAGATGACTGGATAAAGAAGAAGTGGTATATTTATACAATGGAATACTACTCAGCCATGAAAACTGACAACATAACGCCATTTGCAACAACATGAATGCTCCTGGATAATGTGATTCTAAGTGAAGTAAGCCAGAAAGAGAAAGCAGAATTCCATATGAGATCACTCATATGTGGAATCTAAAAAAAAAAAAAAGCATAAATACAGAAAAGAAATAAACTCATAGATATAGAATACATACTTGTGGTTTCCAAGGGGGTAGGGGGTGGGAAGAGATAGACTGGGATTGCAAAATAGCAGAATATATAAAGAAGATTATACTGTATAGCAGAGGGAAATATATACAAGTTCTTATGGTAGTTTACAGAGAAAGGAATGTGACAATGAATATATATATGTTCATGTATAATTGAAAAATTGTGCCGTAGGCTGGAATTTGACACAACATTGTAAAATGATTATAAATCAATAAAAAACCACATGCATCCTTTCAAGAAAAACAAACAAAAAACCAAACAAACAAAATAATAAAAAACAAGAAGCACAGAGGCCCCCATACAAGAAAAACCAAAGTAGACCTATACCAAGACATATTATAATTAAGATGGACAAAGCTAATGATAAGAAAGGTTTCAAAGGAAACAAGGAAAAAATAAAAATTGTTAGTTACAAGGGAACCATCATAAGGATTTTGGCTGATTTCTCTACCCAAGCACTGCTGGCCAGAAAGTAGTGGCAAGATTTTTTTTAAAGTCCTCAATGAGAAAAAGCTGCAACCTACAATACTCTATCTGGCAAGACTATCTTTTAGAGTAGTTGAGAGAAAAAGAAATTCACAGACAAGCAGCACTAAAAGAAGTCAGAAATCCTGAACCTATACTAAAAGAAATATTAAAGGTCTACTCTAAGTAGAAAATAAAAAGGAGGTTGTTGAAACAGGAAAACCGTGGTTGGAAATGCAATAACTACAATGAGCTGCAAAAGAATAAACGTGCAGATGTAAAGAAAAAGAAAAAAGAAAGAAAGGAAAAAAGGACATCAAATTCATAGAAGGTGGGAGTGGGGAGCAAAAAAATGTAGAATTTTTTTCTCTCTTTCTTCTTTTTTTTTTTTTCCCCCTTTCCTATTTATTAGGATGTATTTGGGCCTACATGAATACCAGTCTAAAGCAAACAGATACATAAGGGATAAACATACTTGCCAAACAGGGAAACAATAAATCAAAAGCATACAATAGAGTTACAAAAACCAAAAAGAAACTAACCTAATACAAAAGAAAATTATCAAATTACAAAAAGAAATAACACAAGGGAAAAGAAAGGAACAAAGAAGAAATATCAAATCAAGTAAAAACAAAGTTCAAATTGGCAATAAAAACATCTATCAATAATTACTGTAGTGTCAATGATCTAAATGCTCCAATCAAAAGACATAGAATGGCAAGACAGGATAATACAACAAAATCCTACAATATGCTGCCTACAAGAGATCCAGTTTAGTGTGAAGAACAGTCATAGATTGAAAGTGGGAATATGGAATAATATATTTCATCCAAATGGAAATGACAAGAAAGTTGGAGTAGCAATACTCACATCAGACGAAATAGACTTTAAAACAAAGGCCAGAAAAAAAGACGCTATATAATGACCAAAGTAGCAGTGCAAGATGAGGGTATTATACACATTAACATATATGCACCCAATATGGGAACATCTAAATAAATAAAATAAATCCTAGCAGATATAAAGGGAGAAATTGATAGGAATAAAATAATAGTAGAAGATTAAAAAAACCCAAAAACATCATCGGAAAATTCTTCCAGACAGAAAATCAATAAAACAATGGAGATTCTAAATGACACAATAGAACAGTTGGACTTTGTTGATATTTTCAGGACATTACATCCCTAGGATAGACCTCATACTTGGGCACAACAGAATCCTCAATAAATTTAAAAGGATAGAAATTATTCCAAGCACTGTCTCTGTCCACAATGTTATGAAACAAGAATTCAACCACAGAAAAACAAATGAGAGGAAAATGGCAACATAGAGACTAGAAAAATGCTACTAAAAAAACTGGAGTGAGTATGAAATCAAAGAAGAAATTTTTAAAAAATAGTTTGAGACAAATGCCAATAAAAATACAACCACACAAAATCTATGGGTTGCAGCAAAAACTGTCCAAAGAGGGAATTTCATAGTGATGCAAGCCTTCCCCAAAAAGAAGAACAATCTCAAATAAACAATCTAACTTTCCACTTATAAGAATCAGAAAAAGAAGAACAAGTAAAACCTAAAGTAAGCAGAAGCAAAGAAATAATAAAGATCAGGGAGGAAATAAATAAAATGGAGATTTATAGAAATCAACAGAAAAACAATCAATCAAACCAAGGGCTGATTTTCTGAAAGAGTAAACAAAATTGACAAACCTATAGACAGACTCACCAAGAATAAAAATGATAAGACACAAGTAAAATATGAAATTAAAATAGAGAGATTACAACCAACACCATAGAAATACAAAATGTCATAAGAGAATACTATGAACAACTATATGGCAATAAATTGGACAGCTGAGAAAAAATGGACAAGTTTCTAGAAACATACAGCCAACCAAAACTGAATCAAGAAGAATTAGATCATTTGAATAGACCAATCAGAAGAAATGAAAAAGAATCAGCAATAAAAAATCTCTGCAAACAGAAGTCCAGGATCAGATGGCTTTACTGGGGAATTCTATCAAACATACAAAGAAGAGCTCATTCTGGTCCTTCTCAAACTCTTTGAAAAGATAGAAGAAGAGGAAATACTCCCAAACTCATTCTATAAAGCCACCATCACCCTGATACCAAAACCAGACAAAGAAACTACAAAAAAGAACAATATAAGCCAATATAATTGATGAACATAGATGTAAAAATCCAAACAAAATATTAGCAAACAGAATCCAACAGCACATAACAAAATTTATACATGATGATCAAGCTAGGTTCATCCAGGAGACACAAGGATGGCTCAACATCCACAAGTCAATCAACATGATATACCATATCAACAAGAGAAAGGACAAAAATTGCATGAGCCTCTAAATAGATGCAGAAAAAGCATCTGATAAAGTTCAACACCCATTTCTGCTAAAAAAAAAATTAACCAAAGTGGGTATAGAGGGAACATATGTAAATATAATAAAAGCTACTTATGACAAACCTACAGTCAACATAATACTCAACAGTGAAAAGCGAAAGCTTTCCTGCTTAAATCTGGAAGAAGACAAGAATGACCACTGTCACCTCTTCTATTCAATATAGTATTGGAAGTCCTAGTCATAGCAATTAGACAAGAAAAATAAATATAAGGGATCCAAATTGGAAGAGAAGAGGTAAAATTGTCATTATACGTGAATGGCATGATCCTATATATAGAAAACCCTAAAGGCTCCACACAAAAACTGACAAAAGAATCTGGCAATATAGCAGGGTACAAGATTAACATACAGAAACCAGTTGCATTTCTTTACACTAACAATAAAATATCAGAAAAGGAATGTAAAGAAACTATCATTTTTAAGATTGCATTAAAAAATAAAATATATAGGAATAAATCTGACCAAGGAAGTGAAAGACTTATATGTGGAGAACAACAAAATATTAACTAAGGAAACTAAAAATGACTTAAAGAAATGGAAAGGTATCCCATGTTCTTGGATTGGAAGAATGAATATTATTAAAATGGCCATACCACCAAAATCAATCTACAGATTTAATGCAATCCCTATCAATTTACTTAGGACATTTTTCACAGGACTAGAACAATTCATCCCAAAATTTATATGGAATCAAAAAAGATCTGGAAATTCCAAAGTAATATTGAAGAAAAAGAATGAAGCTGGAGTACTAACCCTCCCAGACATCTGACAAAACTACAGAAATACAGTAATCAAAACAGCATGGTATTGGTACAAAGATAGACACATGGATCAATGGAACAGAATAGAGAGCCCAGAAATGAACCCACAAACTTTTCATCAATTAATCTTTGACAAAGGAGGCAAGAACATACAATGGAGTAATGACAGCCTCTTCAGCAATGGTGTTGGAGTAACTGGACAGCTCCATGTAAATCAATGAAGTTAAACATTCCCTCACACCATACACACACATAAACACAAATTCAAAATGGCTTAAAGACTTAAACATAAGTCAACAAATTATAAGCCTCTTAGAAGAAAACTTAGGCAAAACATTATCTGGCATAAATCTCAGCAATGTTCTCCCAGAGCAGTCTACTCTGGACATAGAAATAAAAGGAAAAATAAACAAATGGTACCTAATTAAACTTATGAGCTTTTGCACAACAAAGAAAACCATAAGAAAAATAAAAAGACAACCTACAGATTGGGAGAAAATATTTGCAAAAGATGAGGCTGACAAGGGCTTAATTTCCAGAATATATAAACAGCTCATACTACTTTCTATGAAAAAAAAATCCAAAAAAGGGCAGAAGACCTAAACAAACAATTCTCCAGTAAAGACATACGAATGGCCAATGGGCACATCCAAAAATGCTCTTTATATAATGCAATACTACTTAGGTATAAAATATAAAAAAATAATGTCACTTGCAGTCACATTAATGGACCTGGAGATTGTCATTTTAACTTCTATAAGCCAAAAAGAGAAAGAAAAATACTATATGATATCACTTATATTGGAATTAAAAATAAACATATTTACCAAACAGAAACAGATTCACAAACATAGAAAACAAACTTAATGTTACCAGGAGGGAAGGGGTGGAAAGGATTATATTGGAAGCTTGAGAGTTAGAGATACTAATATATAAAAAAAAATTGATAAACAAGTTTATATGCTATAGTACAGAAAACTATATTCAATATCATATAGTAACTTATGGTGAAAAAGAATATGAAAACAAATATATGTACATTCATGTATGATTGAAGCATTATGCTGTACACCAGAACTTGACATAACAGTGTAAACTGACTATGGTTCAATAAAAATACTTATATACAGTACCTAAATAAACTTACAAGCTTCTGCACAGCAAAGAAAACATAAGTAAAACAAAATGACAATCTATGGAATGGGAGAAAATTTTTGCAAATGATGAAACCGACAAAGGCTTGATTTCCAGAATATATAAGCAGCTCATATGACATAATAAGAAGAAAACAAACAATCCAATCCAAAAATGGACAGAAGACCTAAATAAGCAATTCTCCAAGGAAGACATACAAATGATCAATAGGCACATGAAAAAATGCTCAATATCACTAATCATCAGAGAAATGCAAATCAAAACTACAATAAGGTATCACCTCACACCAGTCAGAATGGCCATCATTAAAATGTCCACAAATGATAAATGCTGGAGAAGGTGTGGAGAAAGAGGAACTCTCCTACACTGTTGGTGGGAATGTAGTTTGGTTCAGCCATTATGGAAAACAGTACAGAGATTCCTCAAAAAATGAAAAATAGACTTACCTTATGATCCAGCAACTCCACTCCTGGGCATATATCCAGAGGGAACTCTAATTTGAAAAGATACATGCACCCCAATGTTCATAGCAGCAGTGTTTACAATAGGTAATACATGGAAACAACCTAAATGTCCATCAACAGATGACTGGATAAGGAAGTTGTAGTATATTTATACAATGGAATACTACTGAGCCATAAAAAATGACAACATAATGCCATTTGCAGCAACATGGTTGGCCCCAGAAAATGTCATTCTAAGTGAAGTAAGACCAAAACTGTAAGAAAAATACCGTGTGATATCACTCATATGTGGAATCTAAAAAAATAAATAAATAAGACAAATGAGCTTAAATATAAAACAGAAACATACTCACAGACATAGAATACAAACTTGTGGTTGCCAGGATCGAAGGGGGTTGGAAGGGACTGGAGTTTGAGATTTGTAGATACAGACAGGTATGTATAGAATAGATAAACAAGTTTATGCTGCATAGCACAGGGAAATATGTTCAAGATCTTGCAGTAGCTCATGGTGAAAACAAATATGAAAATGAATATATGTATATTCATGTATGACTAAAAAATTGTGTTTTACACCAGAAATTGGCACAACATTGTAAACTGACTATAACTTATTTAAAAAAAAACATATTTTAGGTCAGTTTATTATTCTCCATAATGTTAAGGAGTTTTATCTCTGCTCATCAATTTTTTATAATACCTTGATTATTTAAAAAAAGCTATTTTTGTAAAAATAAGAAAAAATCAATAACTATATTTAGGGATCCAACTAACACAAAATTTATTTGACTTTTAATCACTGATCTCCATCTTCAATCCAGTATTTAGAGGAAATCTTTGATATTTGGATCAACATAGTCAAATCCTAAACCAATGCCATTGATAATCAAAGCCAAAGCTTTCATTCAGGGTATATTGAACTGACCAATTCACAATTTCACTCCTCTCATCAACTCTCACTATCAATCGTGCCAAAATATCATAAGATTAGATTTTCACAGGCAATTTAGCAGCATCACAAATCTCTCTACAGTTCCTGAGAGAAAACAAAATTCTTGATCTGTTGATTTTAGAGTGCTCTGTCCCTTTGCTCTCAGCTTACCTAGTGCATTTTCTCCTTATAAAAATTTACATGCTCTGGCTAACTGGATAATGACATCTCAAATTCATTTCCTAAACCCAGTTTTATTTTCCAGCTTTTAATTTTCATTGAACCATAGAGGTTTGAAGCAAGAAAAGACTTTACAGATGAATTAGTCCAACTGTCTTATTTTTTGTCTGATGAAATGGAAGCAGAGATTCAATGACTTGTCCAAAGTTGCATACTTATTTTTTCTTATACATAAAATAGCATTTGTTATTATTTACATTAATAAGAAATACTATCATATTATATAATTTTCTGCACATTGTCATTCATATATATATATATAACAACTTCTTATCTATTATATACTACAGTTTCACCTTTTTCTTTTAAAAAAAAATTTGGGGGGACTAATTCTCTGTACTTTTTGCCCCAACTGACTCCAGTGGTAACATCTGGTATTACTATAGTAAAAAATCACAACAGGAAGGTGACACTGATAAAGTTATCAAACTTATGGAGATTTCACCAGTTATATATGAACTCATGTGTGTGTAATTAATACTATGCAGTTTTATCACATGTGTAAACTAGTGTGGCAAACACTGCAGTCAAGATGAAAAGAGTTCTGTCACAAAAATTCCTCATATCACCCATTTTTAACTACAGTTGCCTCCCTCCCACCCTAGCTCCCTAATCCATGGAAGCTGTTAAAATAGAATTTTGTCATTTTAAGAATGCTATGTGAAAATAATAATATAATATGTAACTTTTGAGACTGACTTTTTAAAACTCAGCATAATTCCCTTCAATACAATTACAAAATTTCACTTATGTCAGTAGCATGTCCCTTTTTATTGCTGAGTGGTATTCCATGCTATGAATGTATTGTTTTTTCTTTTTTTAGTCATACCCCATTTGGGGACATGTGGTTTATTTCTAGATTTTATGAATAAAGTTTCTATGATCATCCACACACATGTTTTTATATAAACATAAATTTTTATTTCTCTAAGGTATATGTCTAAGAGTATGATTGTAGGTTATATATTTCATGTTTATTTCATGTTTATTTTTGTAGAACCTGACAAATCTTTTACAGAGAGGATACATCATTTTACATTCCAACCATCAGTGTAAGAGAGAACCAGTTTCTCTGCATCCTGGCCAGCATTTGGCATGCTCACTATTTTTCTTTTTTAATTTTAACTATTCTAATAAGTGTGTAGTGGTATCTTATTGTGGCATAATTTATATTTTCCTAATGGCTAATGATTTCTCCATGTGCTTATTTACTGGTTGTATATCCTTTTTGTGAAATATTCACTTCTTTCACCATTTTCTAATTGGATTGTTGGCTATTTTACCATTGAGTTTTCAGAGTTCTTTATATTTTCAGGATCAAAGTTTTTTTTTAGATATATGATTTGCAAATATTTTCTCCCTTTATGTGGCCTGTCCATTCATGCTCCTAACAGAGATTTTCATAGAGCATACTTTTTTAAAAAATTAATGAAGTTAAATTTATCAATTGTTCCCATGAGGAATCCTGCTTTTGGTGTCAGGAATAAGAAATCTTCAGCTGGTACTATGTCCCAGAGATTCCCTCCTATGTTTTCTGTAAACATTTTTGTAGCTTTAAATTCTACATTTTAGTCAATTTTTCATTTCAAGTTAATTTTTGAATAAGATAAGAGGTTTAGGTGTAGGTCCTTTGTGTGCATGTGTGTGTATATGTGTGCATTCAGACCTTGAGATGTCCAACCCCCCAGCACTATTTCTTGAAAAGGCTCTTTTCGTCATTAAGTTGCTTTTGAACATCTGTAAAAAATCAGTTGGACATACTTATGTAATTCTATTTCTGGATTCCCTCTTCTGTGTCATTGATTTATAAGTCTGTTTTTCTTTAACATCACACTTTCTTGGTTACTGTAGCTATGTAGCTATCAGGTAGAATGATTCTTTCTACTATATATTTCTATTTCAAAATTGTTTTAGATATTGTAGCATTTCTATATAAATTTAAGAAGAATCCTGTGTATTTCTATGAAAAACTTTGAATTCTCATAGAAATTGCCTTAAACTTATAGATCAATTTAGGGAGAATTAACATCTTTACCATGTTGAATCTTCCAATCTGTGAACACAGTGTGTCGTTCAGTTTATTTAGATCTTATTAAATTTCTGGCATTAATATTTTTAATTTTCAGTACACAAATCTTGTACACACTTTGATAGACCTATACCTAAGAATTTCACTTTCCTTAAAGCAATTGTAAATGTTAGCTCTTTTGTTATTATCTTACAGGTTCTTGAGACTGTTCTTTTTATCTGTTTTCTCTCTTTTGTTCATATGGAGTAAATTCTATTTTTCTAACCTCAAGTTTGTTGACTCTGTCTTCTTTTATCTCCAGTCTTACACTGATTCCATCCCAGGAGATTTTTATTTTCACTATTTCATTTTTCAATTCTGAATTTTCCATTTGGTTTTTACTTATATTTATTTGCGTAGGTTTTCTACTTTTTTCCATTTGTTTCAAGATACTACAAAATTGTGCCTTAAAGCACTTTAATGTTTTAGATGCTTTGAAATTTATTTCAGATCATTTTAATTTTGATTTATCTTGGTTTTGGCATTATAAAATGTCTTGTCTCATTCAAGTTGTGATTTTGTTCCTTTTGATTTTCATTGCATCCTTGTCATTTTTGATATTATGAGACTCTGTTCTATTTAACTTTCCTTTATTAGATAGTCCCCTTGTTACATAGCTTGAGGGTCAGGTGAGGCCACATGTTTAGCTTCTTTGTGGGCTCTCTTGGCACTACCTTTGCAAAAGTGGAGCACTGACCCACACTGCCTCATTGCATATGGCTAGGATGGATAGAGGTTTAGCTCCCTTCTTAGATCTGCCAGTACTTTCATAATGAAAATTGGGTACTGACTCATACCATCTCATTGTCTCCAAGAGGCTGTGGAGGCTTATCTTACCACTGGACCTCACTGACACCAAGGATGTATGGAGTTTGAGTGCTAAGAAATTTACCTGCATTTTCTCGTTTAACCTTTACAGCTACCCTTTCAGGTAAACATTATAATTATCCACATACAAGCATACCTTGTTTTATTGTGCTTCACATTTATTGTGTTTTTGGCAGCCATGTGTCAAGCAAGTCTTTTGGTGCTATTCTTCTAATCGTATTTGCTCACTTCATGTTACTGTGTCATATTTGGTAATTCTTGCAACATTTTAAACTTTTTTCATTATTATTCTATCTGTTATGGTGATCTGTCATCAGTAATCTTTGATGTTATTATTGTAATTGTTTTGGGGCACCACAAACAACACCCTTATAAGATGACAAACTTAGTAAATGTTGTGTGTGTTCTGACTGCTTTGCCAACTGGCCACTCCTGTCTCTCTCCCTCTCCTTGGGTCTCCCTATTTCATGAGACAAAATAATATCAAATAGGCCAATTCATAACCCTACAATGGCTTCTAAGTTTTCAAGTGAAAGGAAGAGATACGTCTCTCATTTTAAATCAAAAGCTGGAAATAATTAAGCTTAGTGGGGAAGGCAAGTCAAAAGCCAAGATAGGCCAAAAGGTAGGCCTCTTGAGACAAACAGCCACATTGTAAATGTAAAAAGAATGTTATTCAAGACAATTAAAAGTACTACTGCAGTGAACACACAAATGACAAGAAATTGAAGCAGCCTTCTTTCTGATACTGAGAAAGTTTTAGTGTTCTAAATAGATAAAATCAGCCACAACATTCCCGTAAGCCAAAGCCTAATCCAGAGCAAGGCCCCAACTTTCTCCAATTCTATGATGGCTTTGAGAGGTGATGAAGGTGCAGAAGAAACATTTGAAGCTAGCAAAGGTAGGTTCATGAGACTTAAGGAAAGAAGCTGTCTCTAAAACATCAAAGTGCAAGATGAAGCAGCAAGTGCTGATGTAGAAGCTACAGTAAGCTATCCAGAAGATCTAGCTAAGATAATTACTGAAGGTGGCTACACTAAATAATAGATTTTCAAAGTAGACATACCAATCTTATATTGGAAGAAGATGCCCTCTAAGATGTTCATAACTAGAGAGGAGAACTTAATGCCTGGCTTCAAAATTTAAAGGACACACTGACTCTTTTGTTAGAGGCTAATGCAGCTCATGACTTTAAGTCAAAGCCAATGCTCATTTCCTATTCAGAAAACTCTTGGGCCCTTAAGAATTATGTTAAATTTCTCTGTCTGTGCTCTATAAGTGGAACAAGAGTGCCTAGATGATAGCACATCTGTTTACAACATGATTTACTGAATATTTTAAGCCCAGTGTTGAGACCTAATGCTCAGGTGAAAAAAATTCCTTTAAAAATATATTAATGCTCACTGACAATATACCTGGCCATGCAAGAGCTCTGATGGATATATACAATGAGATTGTTTCCATGCCTGCTAACATAGCATCAATATGTAGCCCATGGATCAAGGAGTAATTTTGACACCCAAGTCTTATTATTTAAGAAATACATTAGCTGCCATAGATAGTGATTCTTCTGATAGACCTTGGCAAAGCAAATTAAAAACCTTTTGGAGAGGATCAGCATCCTAGATGCCATTAAGAAAGTTCATAACTCATGGGAAGAGGTCAAAATATCAATGTTAACTGGAGTTTGGAAGAAGTTGATGGATGATTTTAGGAGTTCAAGACTTAAGTGGAGAAAGTAACTACAGATACAGTAAAAATAGCAAGAGAATTAGAATTAGAAGTGGAGTCTGAAGATGTGACTGAATTGGTACACTCACATAAAACTTGAATGAAGTTTTGCCTTTTATGAGTGAACAAAGAAAGTGGTTTCTAGAGATGGATTTTACTCTTGGTGAAGATAGTATGAAGATTGTTGAAATAACAACAAAGGATTTAGAATAGTATGTAAAGTTATTTGATAAAGGATTGGTGGGGTTTAAGAAAATTGATTCCAATTTTGAAAGAAATTCTACTGTGGGTAAAATGCTATCAAACAGCATTGCATGCTACAGAGAAATTGTTCATGAAAGGAGAGTCAATGAATGTGGCAAACTTCATTGTCTTATTTTAAAAAATTGTCACACCTACCTCAACCTTCAGCAACACCACCCTGATCAGTCAGCAGCCATCAACATCGTGGTAAGACCCTCTACCAGCAAAAGGACTGTGACTTTTAAAGTCCCAGAAGATGGTTAATAACTTTTAGCAAAAAAGTTTTTTAATTAAGGTATATACCTTAGATTTTTAAACATAATGCTATTGTACACTTAATAGACTCTAGTGTAATATAAACACAATATTAATATGCATTGAGAAACAAAAAAAAATTGTGACTCACTTTATTGCAATATTCACTTTATTGTGGTGATCTGTAACTGAACCCACAATATCTCCGAGGTATGTCTATGTTGCAGTTGAAGATGTTCTCCTAATTGTTTTCAGACTTATGGACACATATCCACAGGATCAGTGTGTGGGTGCTTTGAAAGGATAAAGCTGCCATGGGAGAATTTAAATCACCAGGACTGCAGTCTTCAGAGGCTTGTATAAGACTACTTGTTACATTTTGGAGGATTTCTTTGGATTAGAGCAGAGCAGCTGAAACCACTTATTTATTTATTTAACAAATACTTATTGAGTACCTACTCTCTGTAAGGCACTTGAGATACAAGATAAAAATCTTTTCTTGAATGAGTTTATAGTCTAGTGGGCAGGCATACAAAGTAAACATTGTATCTTAGTATAGTTAGGCCCACTGAATCCATAATGTTAGATAATGATTTAAGCATCAGAATCATAGTTTTAGAGAAGAAAGGATATTAGAAATTCTTTGTCTCCTCAGTCTGTTTTGTGGGATTGTAAGCAAGAATTCCATTGAAGTGTATAACCAAAGAGCCTGAATTGTTTGCCCTGTTTGCATTTGTGTCCCTGGTGGCTGGTCTTCACCTGTCAATAACTCTTCTAAGCGAAAATAACAGCACATCTTGGTTTAGGGAATTCCTTGGAGGGCATTGTCTGTGGAACATAATGACATGAGAGTTAGACATAACTTCTGACTTTCAGTGTATAGATTGTATATATGTGTGACTATGTACACACCACTATGTCATTCTAAACAGATACCTTTTAATATATGTAGTTTTCTTGCTTCCTTGGAATTGTTTCCTTAGAATTATTTTCTTGTAATATAGTATTGGAGAGTTATACCATCTCCAAATTCTTTGCCTCGGAAATATGGGAAACTGAAGGATCTGCACATATTCTGCAGAATCAGCTATTAAATGATATGAGGACTAGGATTTTCTGTCCCTGTCTTGGAAGGTAATGAAATGTGCAGGCAGTCAGCACTGCGACCTTGCAACTCTCTTCCTTGCTTTCCAACATTTCCAGATGAATTAATGGCCTTTTTTTACCCAATGATGATATGAGACCTTCCTTTCTTACCAATGAAGATTGGAGAAATGAGAATGAGAGACCTAGACTTCTTTGGTTTTTACTGTCATCTTGTAACAAGGATAAAAGATTTATAGACATTCTCATTTAACCTTCATAACGGTCCTGTGACTTGAAGTAGGTGAAATCAAGAACACTTTCTTTTCTGTTTTTCAGATTTTCCATATGAGCATGCAGCACTTTTATAATCAGAAAAACAGAAAATACATACCACAAAATCTTTTCATTTTTTCTCTCTCTACAAAATTAAGGCCACAATTTTGTTTCAATATCCTACTTTTTCATACATTGTTCTTATTTCTTATGTAGATCTCCATGTCATTAAATATTATTTGAAAATATGGTTTATACTGGCTCATTACATCCATATACGAGGGTAAACTAGTTTTATTCGTTAGGTTATAGACCATTTAAGATAAATAATGGATGATCTATATAAAGGAACATTATGGAATCATTAAAAATCACGTTTTCAGAGTATTTAATAACCTTGAAAATTATTCACTAGATGTATGAAAAAAGAAGCTATAAAGATATGAAATCTGCTCACAATTTTGTAAAATATAAGCATAGGTTTAGTGAGAGAGAAATCAGAACTATTAACATTTTGTCGCAAGTCTAGATGGTAAGATTAAGGTTAGTTTCATTTTTTGTTTCACTGAATTTCAGAAAATCTCCAAAGTGTCTGTACATTTGTTTTACATTCAGAAAAAAATATATTAAAAAAGCATTACCAGGAGTGAACAGATAGAAAATATAAAGGAGAGCTTGGATCAAGATGGTTGACTGTACAGGACTTTTTCTTATATCCGGTCTTATAATCCTTAAACTGAAAGAAAATAATTTATATATACAAACTCTGTGTGTGTATGTGTGTGTTGAATATTTTTTAAAGGCTTTGTAAGGAATTCCTGGAAGATAGAAAGCAGATGGAGAGGCTGTGGAGGAGGTTGGCAGGCTACAGGCGGCCAGAGAGGAGGAGGGGAGTCAGCCAATCTGGCTAGGGTTTGAGGGAAGCGGTCGCGGGGCGCGTGAGGAAAAGAGGGAGTGAGCGCCTATGACTGTGTGGATGGAACGTAGTGCGCGCCCGAACCCGCCCTGCTGCAGCTGGCGCAGCGGAAGACGGAATGGCGGGGGCGGGGCTGCGGCTCAGGCGGGCTCTGAGGGGTCCGGTTCCCGAAGCGGCAAAAACCCTGGCGCCAGAGCTAGGCCGAGCAGAGCAGCATTGCGAAGCCGCGGCCGCGCGGACTCGTCAAAGACACGCCGCCGCCTGCGACTTTGGCGCTGCAGCCATCCCTCCTATCCGTTTCCCGTCGTCCCCTTCTCCGTCGCTGTATCGCAGCCGCAGCACCATCGGTAACAGCTAAGTGGTCAATTCGGGGACTTGGGTTTGGGAGTCGGGGCGGGCGAAAGGCGGGGGCAGCACAGGCGAGCCCGCCATCTCTTGCGGCATCCGCCACTGCTGCAGGCACCTCTCCGGGGCGGGAGAGAATACTGTCAAGAGGTCCCCGCTGTCCCTGTCCACAATCAGAATTGGCGAGCTTCTGCCAAGCCTTGGGGAGAGCTTTGCATTTGGGGAAGGGAGAACTGACCAGGGACTCGGAGATCACGAGAAAAGATTTCATATTGGATAGTGTTGACTTTTTGTCAGCTTAATCTAGAAAGTTGCAAAGTTGCCAAGCCCCCTTAAGCCCTGAGCCATGTCACCCCCAACTGTGCCTCCGGTGGGCGTAGATGGCGTGTCGGCATACCTGATGAAGAAAAGGCACACCCACAGGAAGCAGCGGCGCAAGCCCACTTTCCTCACCCGTAGGAACATCGTGGGCTGCCGCATTCAACACGGCTGGAAGGAAGGCAACGAGCCTGTGGAGCAGTGGAAGGGCACCGTGCTCGAGCAGGTTTCCGTGAAGCCCACTCTCTACATCATCAAATATGATGACAAAGATAGTGTGTATGGACTAGAACTGCACCGAGATAAGAGAGTTTTAGCGCTAGAGATCCTTCCTGAGAGAGTGCCAACTCCTCGCATTGATTCGCGCCTGGCAGATTCCCTGATTGGCAAGGCAGTGGGTCATGTGTTTGAGGGTGAGCACGGTACAAAAGATGAATGGAAAGGCATGGTCCTGGCAAGAGCCCCGGTGATGGACACTTGGTTTTATATCACCTACGAGAAAGATCCAGTCCTTTACATGTACACTCTGCTGGATGACTACAAAGATGGTGACCTGCGCATCATTCCAGATTCCAACTACTATTTCCCTACAGCAGAACGGGAGCCTGGAGAAGTGGTTGACAGCCTCGTGGGCAAGCAGGTGGAGCACGCCAAAGATGATGGGTCCAAGAGAACCGGCATTTTCATCCATCAAGTGGTGGCTAAGCCGTCGGTCTACTTCATTAAGTTTGATGATGACATTCACATTTATGTCTATGGTTTGGTGAAAATCCCCTAAATTCATTGTGTTCTTTTCAAAAGCTGTGGAACTATTAAATGCAAAATATGTCATGAGAACTTTTGAGAACAGTTTTCGTGTCAGAAATTAAAGAGTTTGTTATTACTTACTGTGTCTCCATATCTTACATTAACTAGTTCCACAGTTTTGCCCCAAGTGTGCTTTGGTACTTTGATATTAACTTGTTCTGTAATCAAAAGTTTAAATCAGGTGCTAATAGAAGATTGAAAAGTGTTCGTAAACTTTGGAACAATGAAAAACTAGATAAAGAAAAATGAATGGTGTACACACACTATGGCGCCCCCCTCGCCATTTCCTTATTTAACCTTTTTTTTTCTCCCCAGGTAACAAGTGTTAAGAACATAATATATATTCTTCCATCCTCCTACAGAAAGTTTGTTGTAGTCGTTTCTGTAGAAATGTCAAGCCACATCATTTCTTTGTAATTGCCTTTCTCACTTGACATATCTTTCTAATCAGTAGCTACAGATATCTCTCCCTCCCTCTCCCTCCCTCTCCCCATCTTTCTCTGGAATTTATTTTTGTATGTTGTGTAAGATAGAGGTCCAACTATACATTTTGTTCACATTGGATAACTGATTGTGCCATCACATTTATCAAATAAATCACACATTTCCCCTCTCCCTCTCTTTCTCTCCTTTTATTCCTCCCTCCCTCTAATAGCTGCATATACAAGTACATGTTTATGTACCAAAATGGTACCATTCATGAACCATTCCATTGTGGATGCCTTTTAAGTTATTTCCATTTTTTCACCGTAACACTCCTACAATACATACTGGTGCTTTTATTTTTATAGGATAGCTTCCCAGAGATGGGACTACTAGGTAGGTGTATATTTAATTTTATGAGATACTACAAAATTATCATCCAAAATGAAAAGGTTCATTTTCCAGCATCCTTTCAGCATTCTTTAATGTGTGCAAATCTGAACGATGAAAAATTACATAGTATTGTTTCTTTAATTGACAAACTCAATGAGTTTTTATTTGCTTGTTTTTACTATTTGGACTTTTTGTGATTTGCCAATGCTTATCCTTTGCTCATTTATCTATTGAATCTTTGATCTTTTCCTTATAAATTTATAGAAATTCTAACTATATTTACTATATGGTGCACAGTAATCAGTTGTAGCCCTTATATATTATGATTTTCTCCCTTCTATCACTAATCTTGACTTCATTGTTGATATATTTAAAGATTTTTTTTAAGTTTTAGTTAGACTGCTATTTCCTTTTTAGCTTTTCAGTTTCCTGTCTTTTTCAGCTGAATACCCCCACTCCAAGGCATACAAATATTTACCTTCCTTTTTTAAAAAAAATATTAATTTTGAGCTTTAACTGATCCATCAGGAATTTATTTTTGTATATGATATAAGATAGAGGTCCAACTATACATCTTTTTTCATATACCTGATTATGCTATCAGATTTATTAAATAAAGTACGTATTTTCAAGTTCCTGAGCCAGTTTAACTGTACTGACCTGAACATAAATTTTGGACTTTGGTAAAGGAAGTCTCCTCTCATTAGTTTTTTATTTTCTTCTTTTATATAACCTGTCCTATACATTCGTTCTTTCAATTGAAAATTTGGAAGCCTTCTTTCCACATTTAAAAAATTGTGATGTCTTAGAATTGTATTACATTTCTGAATTTCTATTTAAAGGATTATTTTAATGATATTATTAATGATTAATATCAAGAATTTTGGTACATCATTAAAGTCTTTTGGTTTTGGTTTTGTAATTTTCTTCATATAAGTCCATAACATCTGATTAAATTATGTCTAAATATTTTTACAGTTTTTGTCACATTTTTAACTGAGTATTTTTTTTATTTTTTCCCTCCTCATTTGTATTTTTGGCAATACAGACAAACTACAGATGTTTTCTTCTATTTAATCAGCTTTCTAAATCCTCTAAATTGCACTGGGTTTTTAAAATAAAATATTTTAGACTTTCTAGATATACAACCATTTCACCTGCAAATAGAGATAATTCTATTTCTTATAATGTTTATATTAATTATTATTACATGATCTGTATTCTCCAAAACAGTTTTGAATAATGACTATGGCAGACATGCCTGTCTGGTTCTCAATTTTCATGGAATTGTCTTTAGTATTCCCTATTAAAATGATATTTGCCATTGGTTATTAGTGAATAGTCATTAAATGTTAACATGTTTAGGGAGTTTCTTCTATTCTTGTTTTACATAGTGTTATTACTACAAGTGGCTCCTGAATTTTATCAAATGTCTTTTCAGCATCTGTTGATAAAATAGTATGATTTTTTTCCCTTTAATTTGTTGACATAATGAATTAGAGTGGTAGATATTTGATGTTGAACCAAACTTGTGCATCTGGAATAAATCCTACTTGGTCATGGTGTAATAATCATTTGATACATTGATGTATATTATTTACCAATATTTTATTTGCTTTACATTCCAAAGTGAAACTGTACTTTTCTAGTTTTTTATTACAATTGTGCTAGCTTTAAAAATGAATTGGTGAGTTTTCAATCTTTTTCTGTGCTATGGAATAGTTTAAATGGCATTAGAATTATTTGTTCTTTAAAAATTAGCTAGTAATGAGCTGTAAAAACAGTCTAATCCTGGTGACAATTTTGATAGTCGATCTTTAATCAGCTTTCTTATCTTTTCAATGGTAGTTTATTCAAGCTTTCTATTAAAAAGGAACATATATTCTCTGTGAAATACGAAACTTAAAGTATTCTCTATTATCAAGTTTCTTGATTGTATTATTCAGATGCTTTGTCTTTGCATGTTGCATATGCTTATGTCCTACATATGTTCAATTCTGAAAACATTGTGATAAAATCATCATGTATAACTGTTTTAAATTCTCTTTGTATTTTATTTATTTTGAAAAATTAAACATAATACAAGAAGTATGAAAGATATAATAAGCATTTGTTTACCTTCACCAAAAATTAACAAATGTCAACATTTTGGCATATTTGCAATATAATGTTTCTTTCCTCCGCAGAGGCAAACACTATCATGAATTTGGTGTGAATCTTGCCTATGTTTTATATATTTACTGCAAATATAACCACAATTAATAGTATCAATTTTTGTGTTTTTTAAAAAATTTCAATATGAATGCTAAACTTTAAGACACGGAATTTCTTTTACTTTTTGTTGTAGAGATTCTTTTTTCCAACTGAGGAATGGGTTGCAACAACAAAAACAACCAATAACACTGACCTTAGAATGCAAGTCACTGTTCTAGGTACTTTTACCACTTCTGACACTCAGGGAGGCTTGCCCCAAGCCACAACACTGGCAATTGCCTGAAACAAAGACAAAAGTTCAGCTGTCAAGGAGATTATATTCTGGATGTAGCAAGGCAGATATCCACCACCCACCCTTGACCTCAAGACCAGAAATAAGCATATTTTCCTATGATAATATTGGAGTTACCCCACTTTCTGACACTCAGGATTAGACCTGGCCTTAATCCTGTCACTATTTTAAGAGTTTGGGACATAGCAGTGGACAAAACAAAAAACTTGCTTCCTTAACACTTTTTTTTTTATCTTTCAAGTAACCTTAAGACCAATAACAAAGATATATGGTGGGTATAAAACTATAAAACAACATAAAAAGAATGTGATAAATAACAGTTAAAGGATTAGGGGTGCATGTGTACTATGTGATAAACTGTACTATACAGTTTGTCTTTAGACAACAAAAATATAACTGTATATACATCTTAGATACATAATACTTTCTAGTTCCTGCTCTCTCACTAAGCCCCAAGTCCTGAATCAAGCGTTATATTATTCTGTAATGACAGTGGGTTTTTAGCATAAAGTAAGAGAGAAGCTTAACCCTGGACTAGAACCTAGAGATAGAACAGTGAACAATCTAAACAAAACCCCTGCTCTCTTAGAACATATATTCTAATGGGATGCAGAAGGCAGCCACCTATGACCTTTATATCCCTGGCCCTTAGGCCTTGTATTGTCTCATAGTGACGTGAGAATATCCCACAACTTGTTAGTCAGACAGAACAAGGTTTCACCTTGGTTCTAATTCTGTTTTAGAGGTTAAGAATACAGTTGTGAGCAAAATATGGAACTATGTCTTAGTGGGAGGAAGGTAGAAAAAAATAAATGTAGAATTCTGTGTTCACCAATTATGCCTTTAACTCATAACTTTCTGGGCTCTTGGACTCGAACCAAGTTTCAGATTATTCTATATCACATCTGCTTGCTTTGAATTAAAGGGGGGCTCAGCCTTGACCAGGCAATGAAGAAAACTTTCAGTCTATTCTCTTGAAACTCACATTCTACTTGGAAGAGACAGTCATCCCCTTATTCTTAGACTACCAGTCTAGAATCAGGTCTTACAGTGCTTCATGATGATATCAGAGTTCTTTCATATTCTGGCACTAAATCAGAGGCAGAACTGAATAATATTTATGGCACTGTTTTAGAAGGAGGAAATTGCCAGAAACAAAGTCCTTGCTCTCATAGTGCTTACAATTTATATCATGCAGGGTAGAAACAGACTCCCATCTTCTCCCTCCCAACACACTTTATACATACATCAGTTTTTGATGGTTGCTTTGAAAAAAGTAAAGCAGAGTGAGTAAAGGGACAGCATGAGGTTTGGGGCATTCTGTTCTATATATGTGGTAAAGAAGTCCTTTCAGAGCAGATGACTTGAATAAACACCTGAATAAAGTGAGGGTGCAAACCATGTTGCTGATGCCTTAAGACAGAATGTGCCTGGAGGTTTGTGATAGCAGCCTAGTGTAGCCATATTGGAAGTGAGCAAGAAAGAGAATGAGATCAGAGAGTTTGTCAAGGGCCAGATCCATGTACAATCTTATGGACAACTGTCAAGGATTTGGATTTTAATCTGAGTGAGATGAAAAGTCACCTGTTTTGAACAAAAATGTGATAATTGTCCCTGTATCACTCATTAATTGATCTGATTTAAAATACTTCCTTTATCATCAAATAAGGTCTCATTTTTGCTTGGTATCTTTTGCCCCATTGGACTATAGGTCTTTTTCCTCTTTGATATTCCTGGAGAACCCACCATCTCTAATGTATCCATGCCTTAGCTCTGTCAGTTTGCTAATTCTGACTTCTGGCTTTCTTCAGATAAGGAGATTGAAAAGAGATGAAGTCAGAAGGAATATTCAAGCTTCCATACTTCCAAAATTCTACTATATATTCTTGAATGATATGGCGAAAATGTCAGAGATTGGGTCGAAGGATTCTAGCTTAGAGGTTGCAAAAGCAATTCAGACAGAAATTTATAAGCTAAAAACTTAAGAAATGAATATTGAGGGGCATCGTGGAGATGAATTAATATTTTTGTCTGATTAACTATATAAGAAAATACCTCAAGGATTATGATTTATCTGTAGAGATCAGACAGTTAAGTTGTGGTAATGGGCAAGATTTTGAGAGAGTGAGTTTAAAAGGAAAGAACACAGAAATAAAGGCTGAATTAGTAAATATAGGTGTAAAATGACTTCCTTTTTTCTCTTTTAGACTGTATCTGAACAGACTCAAAACATGTGAATGAGATGTGAAATGTCTATATTGTCCATTGTTTGGACAAAATCTTTTTTATAAAGATAGAAAAAAAAGCTATAAATAAACTGGCTGATTATTCTACCTATGTTTCTGAGTTTACTTATGACTGCTTAAAACTATATTCAGGGTTTTTAAAAATGAAAAGATTTCATGTTTTCTTTCCTTCACATATTTTTCACATCCATCCTTCATTCCTTTATAAGTATTCATACCATAAAGGATATAGGCTCCTTTTTAAAGACATCTAAATAATCCCAAAAGAAAGCTACATACATACTTCTCACAAATCAGGCTTTCTGCTGTAGTTACTTTGATTACTACTTGTTTATTTTATTTTACATTTAAATTGTGCAAGACATTTTTCTAGAGGTTATGCTGGCATGTCAATTCATAACACATGATCTTTTATTATTCCAATAGCCTTCAGACCAAAAACAAAGATATAAGATGGGTATAAAACTACAAAACAAAGTAAAAATAATGTGATAAATATCATTAAAGTGTTAGAGCAATGCATATCTACCATGTGAATTTAGATATATTAGCGTATAGTCAGGGTTCTCCAGAGAAATGAAGTCAATAGAATTCATTCATTCATTCATTGTAGGAATTGTCTCAGGTGATTATGGAGGCCAAGAAGTCCCATGACTTCTTTGTTGGTTATAGAAAGCCCAGATGCAACAAAGTATCCTTCATTTTAGAAGAAATACCTTGACTCAACCCCCAGAAATTTCTCTGAGATAGAAGGCCCCTGAATTTTAGTTGGATTTATTTCCCACCCTCTGACATGCAAATATCTTACTAATGAATCTAGAGAAATTGCTACTTCTTGATCACAAGGTGCAATCAATATAATGTCATTAATGTAATGGGTTAGTGTGATTTTTGTGGAAGAAAAAGGTAAACAAGATCATGTGAACAAAATTATGACATAGAGTTGGTGTGTTGTTATACCCTTGAGGTAGGACAATGAATGTGTACTGTTGGCCTTGCCAGTTGAAACTAAACTACTTCTGATGGACCATATGGACAAGAATGGAGGAAAAAGCATTTGTAAGATTGGAAACTTCATACGAAATATCAAGGATTATGTTAATTTGCTCAAATGAAACCACATCTGGTAAACCAGCTTCACTGAAGTCATCACCTGCTTAAGCTTATGATAATTTACTGACATTCTTCAAAATCTGCCTTCTGCACAGGCCAATTATGAGAGTTGAATGGGCATGTGGTGGGTATCACTACTCCTGCACATATCAAGTCCTTGATAGTGGCACTAATCTTTGCAATCCTTTCAAGAATGCACTATTCCTTTTAATTAACTAGATTCCCAGGTAAAGGCAATTCTAATTGCTTCCATGTAGCCTTTCCCACATTTATATTCCTCACTTCACAGGTCATGAAACCTGTATGGAGATTCTGCTCACTGCTAAGTCTATCTATTCCAATAATTTAATTCTGGAACTGGGGAAAGAATCATGAGTTCATGGAACCACCGGACCCACTATGAAACAGACCTGAACTAAAACTCCATTGCTCATATGATCTCCATAAGCCCCAACTCTGACTTGAGGGCCACAGTAATGTTTTGGGTCTCCTGGAATCAGTGTCAGTTCAGAGCGAGTGGCCAGCAGTCCTCAAATGATCTGATTATTTCCTTTACTTCAATATACAATTACCCCGGTAAAAGATCAGAGGTACCTTTGGGGAAATCCCTTTGAGGAAAATTAACAATATAAATTTTCAGTAGTGTACTGGGGTCCTTCCTTTAAGGGGACCCAGTTTCCCCTTAATTCAAGAGGATCTGTGTATGTTTGTTGGCTCAGTTCTCAGAATTGATTGAGGACCTGTGACTCTCTGTTTTTGATTCAAGTTATGTTTTGCTTACCTAGCTAGAACTTTTCTGCTGTTCATTATGGTAATCATGTCCACTTTGGTTTTGGAAGTTGAGTCCTACCACTTGGCCCCTAACATAAACACATAAATCCAATAACCTGAATCCAATAACCTCAGTGACATTCATGTTTTCCATTTGAGTAGCTGTGGTTCTCAGTGTAAGGTCTGGCCTACAAAGAAGAGTGATCACAAAATTCTTCAAGGATGTTGGGGTTCTCCTCACAGATATACTTCTGAAAGTATCAGAGAAAAGGATGTCCTTTGGATGTGCAGTGTGTGAGTAGGTTTTAAATGACAAACCCATTCTAACATTTTCATCTCCCTATGCCTCTGAATCTCTTCCTCTACATTAAACCATTGATCATTTCCAATTTACTTATGATGGGGAATTTATTGTTCCATATTTCAGCCCACCAACCAACAAACAGTTGAAGCCCTTTCTAATTCCCTAAGCTTCACCATTAAATGCTGTCTCTGCTTAATGAGCCCATATCAATAAATTGGGCCTGATACCACTTTATTTTTCTTCCGCCATTATCCTATACCTATAGTACCCTTTTCCAAATATATTTCCCCATGATTTCTGTTTGTATAAATTAGAAAAATCAAGTGGTTCTTGTCGTGTGTAGCACACTTCCTCACAGGTCACAATTTGTACCTCACCTTTAGGAGCCTCCTGGAACTTGAGTCTAGTTGTAGATCGAGAAGCAAAACTGAGGATGGAGGTGATCCTAAGGAAAATCAGCATTGTCTTGCATGGGAACTATCTCAAGGGAGGCCTCAGGCAATGGAGGGTTAATCTCCTCAGATAGAGGTAGAAAGACTTATACCACTGTTGGTGGGGAGGTCAATACCACAGGGAGTGGTATGACCCTTCTACTAGAGGTCAGGAGGCCACTTCCACTGAAAAGGGGGAGGCCTCTTCCACTGGCAATGAAAACTCATCAAGATTTAAAGGCTCATTGTCCCCTACTTCATCAAAATCTTCTGACATATCCCAATCCCAATTAACAAGACCCCATTCATTTTCAATATATGCCATTACTTTAACAGTAGACAACCGGCAAGGGTGGGAGTTCAACTTCCATTGTAATTTAACCGATACAAGATGAAGTTCTATGTGTAAACTTCAACAATTTTAGTCCTGTGGCTACAGGAAATAAGGGACATCTTCAGGGTACACGTAGAAGCTCTTAGGTTATTAAGTGCCTCTTGAACTGAAATTTGAATCCCTGAATTCATTCTTCTCTTTCACCAATTCAGTTAAAAACGTTAGGAGCAATCAGTTTTCTAAAAATGTTTGAAAGCATCATATACACTAGCTCATTAGCTTATTAGAATCTAATCAGATTAGAGAGCCAATTCTAGTAAAACCAGAAAATTTTCAGAAAACTCAACTTCAAAATTCTGTTTTTCTATAGCTACCATCTGTACCAAAATATATTTTTCTCAGAGATTTCCAAGGGGAAAAGCTGTATTTGTTTGTTTGTTTGCTTGCTTGTTTGTTTGTTTGTTTGTTTGTTTGTTTATTTATTTATTTATTTATTATAAGAATTGTCTCAGGTGATTATGGAGGCCGAGAAGTCCCATAATCTGTCATCTGCAATTTAGAGATCCAGGAAAACTAATGGTAACATTCAGTTTGAGTCTGAAGTTCAGAGAACCAGTGTGTCAGAAATGTAAGCCACAGGTCAAGCTTTAAGACCTAAAAACCAAGGTGCATCAATGTCTCATAGGGAGAAGCTGGACCTCTCAGCTCAGGCAGAGAAAGCAAATTTGCCCATCCCCTTCCTCTTTGTTCTATTCAGGACTTTAATAGATTGAAACAATAGAAATAATGTTTTATGAGATATCTGGGATTCCCTTAGCCTAGTCAAGTTGACACATTCAAATTAACAATCACAGCAAGTAAAGAGGTTTTATTTTTTTTTAATTGAAGTATAGTCAGTTTTCAATGTTATGTCAACTTCTGGTGTATAGCAAAATAGTTCAGCCATACATACACATACATATATTTGTTTTCATATTCTTTTTCATTATAAGTTACTACGAGATATTGAATATCGGTCCCTGTGCTGTAAACTTGTTTAGCCATTTTATATATAGGAATTAGTATCTGCAAATCTCAAAGTCCTAATTTATCCCTTCCCACCCACCAGTCATCCAGTAACTATAAGTTTGTTTTCTATGTCTGTGAGTCTGCTACTGTTTTGTAAATAAGCTCATTTGTCTTTTGTTTGTTTGTTTTTTTAGATTCCACATATAAGTGATATCATATGACATTGTTCTTTCTCTTTCTGGCTTACTTCACTTAGAATGACAATTTCCAGATCCATCCATGTTGCTGCAAATGGCATTATATCATTTTTTATGTCTAAGTAGTAGTCCATTGTACAAATATATCACAACTTCTTTATCCAGTCATCTGTCGTTGGACATTTGGGTTGTTTCCATGTCTTGGCTATTATAAATAGTGCTGCTATCAACACTGAGGTGCATGTATATTTTTGGATTAAAATACTCTCTAGATACATGCCCAAGAGTGAGATTGCTGAAACATATGATAAGTCTAATTTTAGTATTTTGAGAAGTCTCCATACTATTTTCCATAACAGCTGCACCAAACTACATTCCCACCAACAGTGTAGGAGGGTTCCCTTTTCTCCACAGCCTCTCCAGCATTTACTATTTGTGGACTTTTGAATGATGGCCATTCTGACTGGTGTGAGGTGATACCTCATTGTAGTTTTGATTTGTATTTCTCTGATAATAAGCAATAGTGAGCATTTTTTCATGTGCCTATTAGCCATTTGTATGTCTTCATTGGATAATTGCTTGTTTAGGTCTTCTGCTCATTTTTGGATTGGGTTGTTTGTTTTTTTCTTATTAAGTCGTATGAGCTGTTTATATATTCTGGAAATCAAGCCCTTGTTAGTCTCATCTTTTGCAAATATTTTCTCACATTCTGTAGGTTGTCTTTTTTGTTCTACTTATGGTTTCCTTTGCTGTGAAAAAGCTTGTAAGTTTAATTAGGTCCCATTTGTTTAATTTTGCTTTTATTCCTATTGCCTGGGTAGACTGTCTTAGGAGAACATTGCTAAGATTTATGTCACATAATGTTTTGCCTATGTTTTCTTCTAAGAGGTTTATAGTGTCTTGTCTTATATTTACTTCTTTAAGCCATTTTGAGTTTATTTCTGTGTATGGTGTTAGGTAGTATTTTAACTTCATTGCTTTATATGCAGCTGTCTAGTATTCCTAACACCATTTGCTGAAGAGATTGTCTTTAATCCATTGTATGTCCTTACCTCCTTTGTCAAAGATTAATTGACCAAAAGTTTGTGGGTTTATTTCTGGGCTCTCTATTCTTTTCCATTGATTCATATGTCTGTTTTTGTACCATGTTTTGTACTGTGCTGTTTTGATTACTGTATTTTGTAGCATTATTTGAAGTCTAGGGATGTTATTCTTCCAGCTTCATGCTTTGCAAAAATCCTCAACAAAATATTAGCAAATAGAATCCAACAACACTTAAAAAAGATTATACACCATGATCAAGTTGAGTTCATCCCAGGGACATGAGGATGGTTCAACATACACAAGTCAATCATCATGATAAACCACATCAACAAGAGAAAGGACAAAAATCACGTGATTATCTTAATCAATTCAGAAAAAGCATTTGGTAAAAGTCAACGCCCATTTATGATAAAAACTCTAATCAAAGTGGGAATGGAGGGAACATATCTCAATATAATAAAAGCTATTTATGACAAACTTATAGCCAGCATAATACTTCATGGTGAAAAGTTGAAAGCCTTCCCTCTAAAATCCAGAACAATAAAAGGATGCCCACTCTCACCACTTCTATTCAGTATAGTAAAGGTGTTTTTGATGTTTGCAAATCCTGACATGACTAATCATATATAATTATTATTAATGTATAATTACATATATTATAAAGCATAGCTCTTCAGTGTAGAATTCACTGACTCCCCACAAATGCATATACCTGTGTAACACTATCAACATTTCCATAATCTCAGAAAGTTTCCTGATTTCCAGTCATAATCAATTACCTGCCATCCTCTGGTGCCTTTTCTGGTCTTTTTTTTTTTTTTATCACAGATTAATTTTGCCTGTTTTAGAACTCATGTAAATGGAATCATACATATATAGTATAGTACTGAATCTGGCTTCTTTCACTCAGCATTTATGTTTTTCAAATTTATGTAGACTAAAGCAGATATTGGTAATTTGTTCCTTTTTTATTTTATAGTATCAAATCATATATCACAATTTATCCATTCCCATTATTGGATATTTAGATTGTTTCAAGTTTTCACTAGGTATAAGGACACCTAAGCTGTAAGAATAAGAAACTATGAACCTTCTTGTACAAGTACTTATGTAGTCATATTTTTTTTTCATGGGTGAATACCTAGGAGTTGAATGGCTAATTTGTATTGTAAATGTATGTTTAACTTTTTAAGACACTGACACAATGTTTCCAAAGTACTTTTACAATTTTATACATGCACTAGCCAAGTTTGAGCGTTCCAGTTGTTCCATATCTTTGTCAGCTTTATTAATTTTAAGTCTTTCATTGGGTGTGTAGCTGTGTCTTCCTTTTTTATTTTTGGAAAGTTTAAAGGTTTTTTTAGTTGTTGTAAAATACATATATCACATAGTTTGCCATTTTTACCATTTTTGTGTGCACAGCATTTTTGTGCAAAATGGCATTAATTACATTCACACAATTAGGCAGCCCTTGCCATTTCCAAAACTTTTTTTTTTTATCACCCCAAACAGAAACTCTGTAACCACTCAACAGTAACACCTTATTATCTCTTCCCCTGAACTCCTGGTAAACTCTAATATACTTTCTGCCTGTATGAATTTTCCTATTCTAGATATTTCATGTAGGTAGAATCATACAATATTTATCCTTTTCAGTCTGGTTAATGTCATAATTATAAGACTCATCTATATATCAGAACTTCAGTCCTGTTTATGTAAATAATATTCCTATAAACATTTTTTATTTATTTGTTGATGGACACTTGGGTTCCACCTTTTGGTTATTGTGAATAATGCTGCAATGACTAGCAACATAAAAGTATCCCTATTTTTAATTCTTTTGAGTATATATACCCAGGAGTGGAATAGCTAGGTCATATAGTAATTCTACATTTAGCCATTTGAGGAACCACCAAACCTTTCCATAGTGGCTGTACCATTTTAGATTCCCATCAGCAATATATGAGGATTATAATTTCTCCATGTCCTCATGAACACTTTTTTTTTCTTTTTTTATGATAGCCATCTTGGTAAATGTTAAATAGTTTTGTTTGTGTTTTCCTAATGATTAAAAATGTTGAACTCTTTTCAGTGTTTATTGGTTATTTATGTCTCTTCTTTGAAGAAATCTCTATACAAGTCATTTGCTCATTTTAATTAGGTTGTTTTTTTGTTGTTGTATTTAAGTATTTTTAATGTATTTCAGATATTAAATCTGATTTTTATGTGCTATACTTGTGGTAGTCAACAATATTGTTGTATTTATTAAACAGCTCTAGTACATTTCTTGTGGATTCACTGAAATTTTCTATATGTAGGTTATGTTATCTAAGACAGAAGTAACTTACTTTTCAATTCAGTTGCTATTTATTTATTTTTCTTTTCTAACTGATCTGGATAGGACTTTCAGTATAATGTTCAATATCAATGGTGAAAACAAGTATACTATTAATCTATTTTAGTTAATTTGTGTGTATGGTTTAAGAGTGGTTTAATTACATTATTTTACATGTGACTGTCTGGTTTTCCCAACATTATTTTTTGAAGATACTTTTCTTTCTCCACTGTATGTTCATTGCTCCTTTATCATAAATTAGTTGTCCATGTATACATGGGTTCATGTTGGGGCTGTCAACTTTGTTCCATTGATCTGTGTATCTGTTTTTCTGCCAATACCATGCTGTTTTAATTGTTTTAGTTTGTAGAATAACTTGAAATTGGAGGTGTGATAAGTTCAGCTTTATTTTTCTTTTTAGGATTGCTTTGACTGGGGTCTTTTGTGATTCCACATAAATTTCAGACTTTTTACTTATAGTTCTGTGAAAAATATCATTGGGATTGCTTTAGGTAATATGGGTGCTTTAACAAAGTTAATTCTTCTAATCCATGAGCATGGAATATTTTTCCATTTTTTTTTTGTCTTCAATTTCTTTCAGAAATCTTATGCTTTTCAATATACAGGCTCTTTACTTCCTTAGTTAAATTTGTTCCTAAGTACTTTATTATTTTTTTGCAGTTCAAACTGGGTTTGTTTTCTTAACTTCTCCTTTGCTATTTCATTGTTAATGGATAGCAACCCAACATATTTTTTATTATTGACATTATACCTTGCAACTTTATTGTATTCATTTGTTCATACATATTACCTAAAGCAATCTGCAGATTCAATGTGATCCCTATCCTTCTTATAATTTTTTGTATTTGTGTGATATCAATTGTAACCACATTTTCATTTCTGATTTTATTTATTTGAGCATTCTCTTTGTTTATTCTTAGTGAGTCTAGGTCAATTTTGTTTAACTTTTTAAAGAATCATCTATCTCTTTCATTGATCTTTTCTACTGTCATTTTACCTCCATTTCATTCATTTCTGCTTTGATTTTTACTTCCTTCTTTCCACTAACTTTTGGCTTATTTCCTTTTTTTTTTTTATATTTCCTTTAGGTGTAAGGTTAGATTGTTTAATTGAGATTTATCTTGTTGTAGACCTGCATTGCTATAAACTCCTTTCTTAGTACAGCTTTTGCTGTATCCCATAAATTTTGGCATGTCATATTTTCATGTTTTTGTAGTTTTAGATAGATATTACATTTTATTTTTATATTGAGAATTACATGAATATATCAATCTCTCTGGTAATGTAATTTTAGCTAAAACTAAAGAACATCTTCTACAGTAGTATAACCATATCCATTCCCTATGTTATGTTTGGAAAAAATAGAAATTATCTTTAGTGGTACTCTTATTAGAAATTATCCCAGTTTCAGCATCTTAGCATTTTATTTCCAAATTTAAATTATAGTATTTTAGGCAGTCATGTATAATGACATTTCCCTCCAGAACTCAGAGTCACGAAGTTGAGTGGCTGAGGATGCATTAGTCTTCAAAAGAAATGAACTGCCTAGGACTCTGCTATGTGGAAAGAGTCAGAAACAAAGTCATAATTATGATCACAGCATCAGAAGATTCAAAGTTGTTTCTTTTTTGAGACAAATTTCATTTCATTTTCTTGACAATATCATTAGTAATATGAAATAACATGCCACTAGGAGATGGGGAATATAAAATAACTTTTAAATACAGTGTATCTCAAAGTTTTGTGAAAGATACTAATGGCCAATATGAAGTGAATGTTAATATTCTACTACATTTTTGTTCAGTTCTTTTTATTATTATTATTTGGGGTAAACAAAGTTTATTCTAGGAAGTCCAACTTATTGAGAAATAAAACCATTTTAAAATTTAAATATATGTACTGTTCATTGTTTCTAAGAACAGTTTAGAGCTTTAGCACTTTAAACTTACATAGTTATCAAAGGAATAAAGCTAACCACAAAATAAGAATCAACAGAATGCAGTAATTCAATCATAAATGACAGTCAAAAGACACAAATGAACTAATTATTATTCACATTTTCATTTTTAATTGTCTTTATATATATTTTTAAATGTTTCCTGAGATTTATTTTTGTCTAACCCAGTAGCTGTTCAGTAGCATGTTGTTTAGTCTCCACATAGTTGTGATTTTTTCCAGCTTTCTTCTTGTAGTTGACATTTAGTTTCACACTATTATAATTGAAAAAAGTTGCTTGATATGATTTCAATCTTATTAAATTTGTTGAGACTTGTTTTGCATCCCAACATATGATTGATCCTTGAGAATGTTCCATGTGTAAAAAGAAGAATGTGTATTCTGCTGCTTTTGGAGAGAATGTTCTGTAAATATGTATTCAGTCAATTGGTCTACTGTTCTAATCAAAGCCACAGTTTCCTTGTTGACTTTCTGTCTGGATGATCTATCCTTTAATGTAAGTAGGGTGTTAAATTTCCATATTATTATTATGTTGCTATCAATTTCTCTCTTTATGGATATTAATAATTGCTTTATATATTTTGGTGCTTTTATGCTAGATGCATATATATTAATATATGTTATGTCATGTCTTCTTCATGATTTATTCACTTTATCATTATATAATGTTCAGACTTCTCTCTTGTTACCTTTTTGGTTTGTAGTCTACTTTGTCTGATATGAATATGGCTACAGTACCTGCTTCTTTTGGCTGCCATTTGCTTGGGGTATCATCTTTCATCCCTTCACTTTGAGTCTATGTTTGTCTTTAGAGCTGAGATGAATATTCTGGAGGCAGCATATTGTTGGATCCTGGCTTTTAATCCAGCCAGCCACTCTATGTCTTTTGATATGTGAATTTGGTCCATTTACATTTAGGATAATTATTGATATATAAAGACTTAGTTCTGCCATTTTTTTCTTTTCTTGTTCCTCTGTATCTCCATTTTTTTCTTTGTGCTTCTGTCTTCCATTTTAGTTTGGTGGTTTTCTGAGGGTAATTTTCTCTTTTTTTATGTTTTATGTCCCTACTCTCTATATATGTTTTGTATATAATGTCTCGTAGATAAAATAGTCCTTTCTCTGAAGACAGCATCTTATCTTCATTTACCTATACAAGTTCCATTCTTTTCCACCTCTTCTTTTATTTTTTGTTGTGTTAAATATCTATCCCTTTTTATATTGTGACTTTGTTACCAACCTGAGATAGGTATAGTTATTTTTTCCTTCTGTTTTCAGTTTCTATCCTGGAGAATGTTTCATGTGCACTAGAAAATGTTTTATATTCTGCTGTTGTTAGATGGAATATTCTAAATCTCTCTGTTATATTTAATTGGTTTATAGTGTTCAAATCATCTATTTCCTATTGACATTCTCCTTAGATGTTCTATTCATTTTTTATTTCAAACACTCTTCAAATATGTATTTATTTGTCCATTAAATATGTATAATTCTGTTTCAAACTTACATTGCATATATCTTTCTAACAGTGTAGTGTTTGTTTATTTGTTTTTTCTAACACTTTTTTATTGAGTAACAGTCATTCCACAATGTTGTGTCAAATTCCAGTGTAGAGCACAATTTTTCAGTTATACATGAACATGCATACACCCATTGTCACTTTTTTTCACTGTGAGCTACTGCAAGATCTTCTATACATTCCCCTGTGCTATACAGCACAGTCTTGTTTATCTACTCTACATTTTAAAATCCCAGTCTGTCCCTTCCCACCCCGCACCATCCCAGAAACCAAAAGTTTGCATTCTATGTCTAGAGTCTGTTTCTGCTTTGTATTTATGTTTTGTTGTTGTTGTTGTTGTTGTTTGTTTGTTTGTTTTAGATTCCACATATAAGAGATCTCACATGGCTCTTCTCTTTCTCTTTCTGGCTCACTTCACCTCTAATGACACCCTACAGGAAGATCCGTGTTGCTTCAAATGGCGTTATGTTGTCGGTTTTCGTGGCTGAATAGTATTCCACTGTATAAATACACCACATCTTCTTTATCCAGTCATCTGTTGATGGACATTTAGGCTGTTTCCATGTCTTGGCTATTGTAAATATTGCTGCTATGAACATTGGGGTGTAGGTGTCATTTTGAAGTAGGCTTCCTTCTGGATATATGCCCAGGAGTGGGATTCCTGGGTCATATGGTAAGGCTATTCCTAGTCTTTTAAGGATACTCCATACTGTTTTCCACAGTGGTTTTCCTTGCTTTCGTCTCCCACTTTTAATGATTTAGATACCTTCTTTTACAATTTTGTATTTATTCTACTTGTAATTCATGGTAGTTATCACCTTTCCAGTTACGAGTTTTTCATTTTTGTAGCATCCTGCTTCTTTTCTATTTAGAGTAGACCTGTCAATATTTCTTTTAGCATGGGTTTAGTGTTGCTAAACTCTTTAGGATCATTTCTTTATCCTTGACTCTGGCCATCTTGATTATGATATGTCTTGGTATGGGTCTGTTTGGGTTCTTCCTGTTTGGGACCCTCTGAGCCTCCTGTACTTGGATATTTGATTCCTTCTTAAAGTTTGGGAAGTTTTCAGTCATGATTTCTTCAAATACCTTTTCAATCCCTTTTGTTTTTTCTTCCCCTTCTGAAACCCCTATTATGTGTAGATTGGCATGATTTATCTTAGCCAATATGTCCCTTATATTGTTTTCATTGTTTTTTATTTGTTTTTCTCTCAGCTGTTCTGATTGGGTGCTTCCTGTTGTCCTGTCTTCTAGGTAACTTATTTGTTCCTCTGCATTATCTAGTCTGCTTTGCACAGCCTTTAGATCAGCTCTCATCTCAGCAAATGAGTTTACTAATTCTACTTGGTTCTTTTTAATAGCTTCTATTTCATTTTTGACATATTTTATATCTCTAAACACTATTTATTTTAGTTCCTTCAGTACTTTGATCACTCCTTTTGTGAAATCTTGATCTAGTAGGCCATCAATGTCTATTTCCTTGATTGTGCTTTCAGGGGATTTCTATTGATCTTTTATTTGTGAGTGGTTCCTCTGCTTCTTCATATTGCTCATATCTCTCTGGCACAGGTGGGCGGGTGGGTCACTCCCCCTCCCGGTGTGGCAGTCAGATGTTGTGCTCGGGCGAGGCAGGTGGGCGGATCGTGCCCCCTCCTGGCACCATGGTCAGGTGCTGCATTCCTGCCAGGAAGGCGGGTGGCTGCCACCCTCTCCCGGCATCAGTTGCTTGGCTGCTCTTTGCAGCTGCCTGCTCTGCTTCGGGTAGGTGCTCCTTAGGCAGGCTCAGGGAAGACAGCGGAACAGCCCCGCCCCTGCTCTGTGCCAAATCTCAGCTCCTTGTTTGTCTTGGCAGTGTGAGTTCTCTGAGGTGCCAGGGCAGAAAGATCCTTTCAGCCTCGGGCTGTAAACAAGTCTCAGTCTTGCCTAGGAGGTTGAGGAGCCCCTCTGCCCCATACAGATACAGGTCTCGGCCCTGCCCCCACCCAGGCACTTTGCACAGGAGGATATGGCAGCTGTGGCTAGGCCCCGCCTCTCTTCTCGCTAGAAGCTCCAGTAATGGCACCTCGGGTCTGAGGAGACAAAGGCTATGGTGCCCCTCCCCCCAGGTCACATCAGCCATGTTGCTTTGCTATTTTCACAATTTATCGAAGACCGAGGTTGTTCTGCTCTTTATCACCTCCCAGCCATGGCACGCAGTACCCTGTAGTCCCCCAGGGCTGCCTCAATGCAGCCGCTCCAGTCCTCTGCCCAGCTCAGGCAGCCTGCCCCACCCCCCAGCTGCCGGCTTGCATCTCGGGCTGGGTGTGGCAGGGACCCTTTGTGCCTATTTAACTTAGTTCTGTCAGTCAAGGGGTGCTTGGGGCAGATCTTAGCCTCGGAGGCTCCCCCTCCATCCTGTTGGCCTCTCCATTGAAGGGAGGAGACCCAGTGAACAAGCGCTATACCTTCTTTGCCACTCCCTCCCCTCAGGGCCGATCCTGCACCGTTTTGCTTTTTCTTCTTTCTTTTTCCTTTTCTCTTACCAGGTTTTTGGCGTCTTCGTCTTTCAAAGAGAGCAATGTTCTGTTGGAGTTCCATAGGTGCTCTGGTTGGCTGAGTGGGTCCGTAGATGTGAGTTTTGGTGTATTTGTGGGAGAAGGTGAGCTACAAGCGTCCTTCTACTCTGCCATCTTGCTTCTCTCCCCTGTTCTATTCATTTTAATGTTGTGTATTTAAGTCTGTCCCAAGTATTATTGTAAACTATCAATTGCTGCCTTAAATTTATGAAATATTTTATTTTTATAAAATTTGTATATATATATGTACAACATATTTTGATATATAATCATTGTGATGATTATTACCAGTCAAGTTGATTAATATATCCATCACTTCACATACATATCATTTTTAAGAAAACACTTAAAATCTACATTCAGTAAATTTTAATTATGCAGTACAGTATTGTTAACTATTGTACCATACTGTGCATTAAAACTCTCCAGCTTATTTATTCTACATTACTAAAACTCTTTATCCTTTGACAAATGCATCCTCATTTTCCCCATTCCCCAGGCCCTGGCAACCACAATTTTACCATCTATTTCTTTGAATTCCACTATCGTAGATTCTACATATAAGAGAGGTCTGCAGTTTTTTCTTTCTATGACTGGATTATTTCAGTCAGCATAATGCCCTTCTGATTTACCCATGTTGTGGCAAGTGGCAGGATTAAATTTTTTAGAGAATAAATAATATTCCACTATGTGTGTGTGTCACAATTTATTCTTTACCTGTTATCCATCAATAGACACTTAGGTTGTTACCATACCTTGGTTACTGTGAGTAATGTTGCAATAAACATAGTAATGCATATATATTTTCAATATAGTGTTTTTTTCCCTTTAGAAATATACCCAGTAGTGGAATTACTGGATCAAAATGTAGTTATATTTTTATCTTTTTTCAAGACCCTCCATATGCTTTCCTATAATGGCTGTATGTATTTACATTCCTACCAAGAGTGTACAAGGATTCCTTTGCTCTGTGTCCTTGCCAACACCTGTTATCTTTATTTTCCTTTTTGACAATAACCATCTTAAGAGGTGTGAGGTGATATCTCACTATGGTTTTGATTTGCATTTCCCTGACAATTAGTTATGTTGAGAACCATTTTTATACCTGTTGCTTATTTGTATGTCTTTGGAAAAATATTTATTCAAGTCCTTAGCTCATTTTAATTGTGTTATTTGTGATTTTGCTATTGAGTTGTATAAATTCCTTACATATTTTGGATATTAAACACTTATGAGAAATATGGTTTGCAAATATTTTCTCCCAATTCATGGATTGACTTAATTTTGATGATTATTTTCATTTTTGTGCAAAGCTTTTTACTTTGATGTAGTCCCATTTGTTTATTTTTTTCCTTTGATTTTGTGTCATATCAAGAAATCATTACAAGGGCCAATATCAAGGAGCTTTTTTCCTCTTTTTATGATTTTAAGATTTCAGGTGTTATTTTAAAGTCATTATTCTATTTTCAGTAGATTTTTATGTATTGGTCTCTCTTCATTCTACTGGACATTGATATCCAGGTTTCCCAGCATCAGATGTCAAAAAGACTATCCTTTTCCTATTGTGTATTCATGACAGTGCATCAAATACTACTTGACTTTATATGTGTGTTTATTTTCTAGGCTCCCTATTCTATTACTTTGGTCCAAACATCTATTTTTATGCCAGTAACATTGTTTTGATTACTATTGTTTTGTGGTATAGCTTGAAATCAGGAAGTATGATACCTCCAGCTTTGTTCTTCCTGTTCAAGATTGTTTTGGCTATTTTAGGACTTTTGAGATTCTGTATGAATTTTAAGATTTTTTTTCTGCCAAAAAGTAATTGGGACTTTCTATAGAGATTTCATTAAGTCTGTAGATTACTTTAGGTAATATAGACATCTTATTAATTTTGTCTTCCAGTGCATGAACATGGGATGTTTTGCTTATTTATGTCTTCATTAATTTTTTCCAGCAATATTTTGTGGTTTTTAGTATACAAGTCATTTATTTCCTTGGTTAAGTTAATTCCTAAATATTTTATTCTTTTTGACATTATTATAAATGGAATTATTTTCATAAGTTTTTGCCGATTGTTCATTGTTTGTGTGAAGGAATGCAACTGATTTTTGACATTGACCTTTTGTTCTGCTACTTTGTTCAATTTAGTTATTAGTTCTAACAGATTTTTGGCTAAATATTTAGGATTTTCTTCATATAGGACCATATTATCTGAAAACAGAAAAAAATTATTTGTTCCTATCCAATTTGTATGTTTTTTATTTGTTTTTCTTGTGTAATTCCTCTGACTTGAACTTCCAGTACTGTGTTGAATAAAATTGGTGAAAATAGTCATCCTTGCCTTGTTCTTGATCTTAGTGGAAAAGCTTTAAGACTGAGTATGTTGTAGGCTTTGGATTTTCCCTGATATGGCTCTTATTATGTTCAGATAGTTTCTTTCTATATATAATTTGTTCATTTTATCATAAAAGGTTGAATTTTGTCAAATCCTTTTTTTTTGCATCATTTGAGAATATTATGTCATTTTTCCTTCATTCAGTTAATGTGGTGAATTACATTGATTTTGCATATTGAACAATCTTTGAATTCCAGGAACAAATGTTATTTTATTGTGGTGTATAATCCTTTTAATATGCTGCTGAATTTGGTTTGCTATTATGTTACTTAGAATTTCTGCTTCAGTATTCATAAAGGATATTGATCTATAGTTTTATTTTTTCCTTTTAGTGAATTTGTCTGGTGGCATCACAGTAATGTTGACATCATAGAATGAGCTATAAAATGGTTTTTCCTCTTCAATTTTTTGAAAAAGTTTGAGAATGATTGTGTTAATTCTTTTTCAAATGTTTGATTGACTTCATTCAATTAATGCATCTGGTTCAGGACTTCTTTTTTAGCAACTTGTTTGTTATTAAGTCAAACTCCTTGCTAGTTAGAGGTCTACTCAGATATTCTATTTTTTTTTTTTTTATAATTTAGTCTTGGTAAGAATTCTGTTTCTAGGAATACGTCTATTTTTTCTAGGTTTTCCAATTTGTTGGTGTACAATTATTCATAGTACTCGTAATCCTCCTTAAGCATGTGGAATTCACAGATAAGTCACCATTTTCATTTCTAAGTTTACTAATATAAGTGTTCTCTCTTTTACTCTTAGTCTAATAATTTGTTTGTTATTATCTAATAATTTGTTGTTTATTGTTAACAATAATTAAATTATTGTCAATCTTTCAAAAAAATCAACTTTTGTTTGTTTGTATCAATTTTTCTGATATATGATACCCTTTTATCTCTAACCTAATATTTATTTCCTTTATTATGTTATACTTGGGTTTAGTTTACTCTTTCTTTCTATTTCCTTGTTAGGTCTATTTCCTCAAGTAAGTTTAGGTCGTGATCTGAGATCTTCCTTTTTTAAAATGTAATCTAAAAAGTTCATTTCTTAGCTCTCACTGCACTCACTGTGTCCCATAAGCCTTGGCATGTTCTGTTTTCATATACACTTGTCTTGAAATATTTTCTTATTTTTTTATTCCATTTTCAATCCATTGATTATTGTGTGTTTTGTTTAATTTTCACAAATTTGTGAATTTTTCAGTTTAACTTCTGTTACTGATTACTAACTTTATCCTGTTGTGATTTGATAAGATGTTTGGTATAACATCTATTTTTTGAATCTATTAAGATTTAATTAATGGCCTAACATTGTCTCTCCTGGGGAAAGTCCCATGTACACTTGAAAGGCATGCTATTGCTTTGGGGTAGAATATTCTGTATATGTTTGCTAGATGTAGCTAATTTATGTGTTAATTCTTCTACTTCCTTAATATCTTCTCTCTGGTTGTTGTTCTAGTATTGTGTAGAGTATTGAAGTCTCCAGTTATTACTGTAGACCTGTCAATTTCTCTCTTTCATTCTGTCCCTTTTTGCTTCATGTATTTATATGGTTTGCCACTAGGTGCATAAATGCTTACAATTTTATATATTCTTGATCTTTCAAGTCTTTTAAAATTTATAACATTCATTGTCTCATGTGGTCTTTTTAATTTAAAATCTATTTCATCTAATATTAGTATAGCAACCCCTGCTCTCATTTGGTTACTAGTTGCATGGAATAGCTTTTTTTCTGTCCTTTAAATTTTTATCTATTTGTGCTTTGAGTCTCAAGTAAATTACTTGTAGACAGTATATAGTTGGATCATCTGACTTAATTCATTATGTTAATCTCTGTCTTTTAATTGAAGAATTAAATGTGTTTACATTAAGGTAATTCTGTTATGGAAGGAGTTACTTCTGTTTTTGTGCTATTTGTTTCTAATAGCTTTCTTGTTAATTATGTCTTGCATTACTGTGTTCTTTGGGTTCAGTTGATTTTGGGGTAGTGAAATATTAAATTTCTTTCTCATTTTATTTTCCCTGCAGTCTATAGTGTTTTTCATTTTGGTTACCAAGTGGATTATATTTTAACATTCTAAAGTTTTACCATTCTTATTTGAATTTGTACCAACTTGATTTCAATAATACTACAAAAACTCTGGCCTTTTACAGTTTCACCCCATCCCTTTCAGTAGTTCAGTAGTTGATGTCACATTATTACATCATTATATACTGTAGGGCCAAAAATATAAATTAATAATTCTTTTAATTACTTTAGTCTCTTATATAAAACACAAACAACACTTGCAATATCAGTTTTTAGACATATAGTTTGTTTTTAAATGTATTAATCCCTTAAATCATGTAGAAAAAAAAAGCGGAGTTACAAACCATTGTTAAAATAATACTAGATTTTACCTTTATTTACACACTCTATTTACTTTTATCAAGGTCTTTATTTCTTACTCACATTCAAGCTACTATTTAATATCCTTTTATTTCACCCTGCAGGGCAAATATAGTGGTAAGAAAATCTCTCAGCTTTTGTTTATCCAGAAATGTCTTAAATTCTTCACCACTTTTGAAGGAAATTTTTACCAGATATAGGATTCTTGTTGACTTTTTTTTCTTTTGTAATTTGAATATATCAACCCACTGCATTTTAGCCTCCAAAGTTTCTGATGAAAATATGATGATAATCTTATGAAGGATTCCATGTATGTTGTAAAAATTTTCTTCTCTCTTGCTGCTTTGAAGAGTATCTGCCTTTGTGTTTTGAAGTAAATATAATATGTCTCAGTGTGGGTCTCTTTGAGTTCATCTTACTCATAAATTTTGAGCTTCTTGAATGTTTATATTCATGTGTTTCATCAAAATTTTCAATTTATCCATTATTTTTTTCAAATATTCTCTTCCCTTTTCTTTCTTGTTTCCCTTTTATGACTTCTACAATATGTGTATTGATTTACTTAATGGCTTCCCACAATTTCCTTATATTTTGTTCATTGTTCTTCAATCTTTTTTTTTTTTCTGTTCTTCAGGCTTGATAATCTTCATTGTCCTACCTTCAAATTCATGAATTCTTTCTTTTGCTTTTTACAAATCTACCTTATATTTCCTCTAGTGAATTTTTTATTTCAAGTATTGTATATTTCAGCTTCAGAATTTCCTTTGATTTCTTTTTAGTTTTTATATCTCTTTACTGATATTCCCTTTTTGTTCATACATTGTTTGATTGACATTCTCCACACCTTCCTTTAGTTCTTTGAGCATCTTTCAGACAGTTGTTTAAAGTCTTTTGTCAAACATAGCTATCATCAGGACTTTTACAGGGACAGTTTTAGTTAATTTTTCCCTTTGAATGAGTGATACTTTCCTGTTTCTTATATGTCCTGTGACTTTCTTGTTGAAAACTGGATATTTAAATCTAATAATATTATATATTTAGAGATCAGATTATATCCCTTCTCTAAGGTTTAGAGGTTTTCATGGTTTTTGATTATTGGCTTTAATTTTTTTATAGGTTATCTTTGTGTTGAGCATCAGTCTGAGGTGCACATTTAATGTCTTCTCAGAGGTTTCTGAATGTTTTGCTGGGCATGCACAGGCATGTCCTAATTTTTTGTATATACAGTTTATTGTGATGCTCTGGTCTTTAATGTCTGGCTCCCAAAAGAGAAAAAAAAGTGGAGGAAGGGAATGTGGTAACTCTTTAAATATCCTGAAAGTCACTCAACTTGATGGGAAGAAGCTTGCAACAATGATATCATCATCTGCATCATTTTTATATCTCTACAATCACCAGCAGCAATCAGAGTACAGTTCCTGAATATTTGGAGGACAGAGTCATACAAGTTGCTATGGAAAATTATGCACATATTCCTTCCATGGGGATGGAGGTAAGAGGTGGGTACTAACTCCAATCCTAAGAGTTATATTAAACAAAATGTATTGCAGCTCACTGCCCAAGACTTTATCTGGAAATTGCAAACTTTCAATATTCTCTGAAGTTCCAAAAGAGTCACATCAGAGATATTCTGTTAGTGCAATTATGTTTAGATGGAAATAGACTCGTGATGCTTCTTATTCCACCATCTTCCCAGAAACCTCTTTTTAATTCTTCCTGCTTTTTTGTCCTGAACCCTTGTGCTAGTCCTTTGGGTAGTGCCTAGTTTAGAACAGACAAGTACAATATTTTTTATTAAAGTTTGGTGTTATACCTCCAGAACAAAGGAACTATTCCCCACACTGGAAATGCAAGTTATTGTGGCTTCCAAAACTAAACCACTCTTGTTCCTCAAAGGGGGTGTGGTAAGGGCAAATAGAATAAACACAAACATTTCTGAAGTTTTGAAGAGCCTTTTTCTTGATTTAGCATTTGCTTGATCGTTGTACATTTTGACTATTTTCCAGAGTTCTAATGAAATTGCTTCTCAATTTCTGCTTGTTGCTTTCTTTCCATGGAGGAACTAGAGCTTTGAGACTCCTATTCTGCCAGAATACTGATATCACATTCTCATTAGGATTCAGTTTACATTTCCTTGAAAACTAACCATGTTGAGCACATTTTTTATGTGATTAGTGGCTCTTTTTTTGTCAAATGTCTCTTTAAAGTATTTTCTCTCATTTTTATTGAGTTCTTTGTCTTACTACAACTTTGTTGTAAGATATTTTTATACATATTCTGAAGAAAAATTATTTATCAGATATATGTATTGTATATTTTTCTCCTTGTCTTTGTGTTACTTATTTACTTTTGTAATGCTGTATTTATTTCAAGAGAAAAAGGTTTAATAGGCAAATCCACTTTATTCATTTTTTTCATTTTAAGAGATATCATACCCCAAAAGCCCAAAGATATCATCTTATAAGTTTTCTAGAAATTTTATAGTTAAAAAAAGAAACAACAGTTTTGACTTTTATGTTTACATCCTAATCCACTTTGAGTTAATTTTTGTTTAGAGTGTGATGTATGAGTCAAGATAGATAGACAGGCAATTTTTCAATAGTGTTATCCCAATTAGTCCAGCAAAATTTATTTAAAAACATTTATTTCATCACTATATTTTACTGGTGTCTCTTATAAAAATTAATTTAGCCTATAGTGGTTGTGTTTCGGTACTCTATTCTGTTATATACATCTGTCTAACCTTGTGATATTAGCATACTATCTTAATTAGTGTAGATTTGTACAGTGTTCAAAATTTGATAGTGTAAATACTCCAACTTTGTTTTTCTTCATTTTTCCCTAGTGTTCGCAAAATGAATACTCTTTGTTTTCTGTCAGGACCCAATTCAGTACCTTGTTCCATTATTTATTATGCCTTTTTAGTCACCTCAGTGAGTTTTTCAGGCTTTCTATTTTTTATGATCTTGAAACTTTCAAGGAGTATTTATTAGGTATTTTGTAGACTGCCTATCAATTTAAGATTGTCTGATGTTTTTCTTATGAACAAGTGGAGTTTTATATTTTTGGCAAGAATATCACAGAGGTATTCCATTGTATATATGTACCATAACTTCTTTATATGCATGACTGGGACATTGTGCTTTACACCAGAGATTGACACATTGTAATTGACTGTACTTCAAGAAAAAAATAAAATAAAATAGTGGAACAATGATTCTGTAATATATAAAAAGAATATCACAGAGGCGATGTGTCCTTCTCATTGCATATTATCAAGGGATACATTATGTTGACATGATTTAATTACTGATAATGCAAACACTGATCATTTGGTAAGGTGGTTTCACTACTGGAAGTTACTTTTTCCCAGTTTTATAATATTTTATGTGAAATCCAGGACCTCAATCAAATTTAAATTCAGAGAAACTGGAATTAAACTCCACTTCCTGTAGGGAGAATATTTCAGGAATTTAAAAATCTTCATAGGAGTTAATAAATATTTTGGGGTAGAATCTTTGAGGCTCTGCACATATCCTGTATCTCCTGTAACAATCAATGATAAAATTTAAGTTTGTAAGTATAATTGATGAATTATCTTTTTTTCCCTTCAATTCCAACAGTTTTATTCTCCATGTATTTTGGAGCCTGAAGTGATATTCACATATGTTTATAAGTGTTACATATTTCATATTGAAGATTTTGTCATTATACAATGCCCACTGTGTCTATAGTATCGGTTTTTGTCTTAAAGTTTTGCTTTTATTAGTACAGTTAATCTCATTTGACTTTGGATATGATTTTTTTCATCCTATTACTTTCAACCCATTTGTGTCTTTTAGTCTAAGTCATGTTTTGTATAAATAGCATATAGTTGAACCCTTTACAAAAATCAATTCTACCAATATTTAAATTGGAGTGTTTAATCCATTAACATGTAATGTAATAATAGGTAATATAATATTTACTGCTGTTTTGTTATTGCATTTCTAAATGTCTTATTTTTAAAATACATTTATACCCCCATTACTGCATTAAGGAGATTTTCTAGGATATCTTTTAATTTTCATTGTAACTTCATTTATTATATGTTATATTGTATTTCCTTTTTTAGCTATATTGAGGTAAAATTGACAAATAAAACTTGTACATATTTTACCTGGTTGAGAATTTCATAACAAAATGAAATTAGCCCCAGATACTGGTAACTACCATTCTACTCTCTATTTCAATGAGATGGACTCTTTCTTTTGAAATTCCACATATAAGTAAGATTATGTGATATTTTGTCTTTCTATATGTAGGTTATTTCACTTAGCATAATGTCCACCAGTTTCCATCATGTTGGTGCAAATGACAGGGTTTCCTTCTTCCTTAAGGCTGAATAATATTTTACTGTCGATAGCTAGATACATAGATAGATAGACATATTTACTAATACCATATTTTCTCACCCACTGATTTATCAACAGACATTTAGAATGTTCATGTATCTAGAGTAGTGTGAAAATGTTACAATAAACTTGGGAGTGCAGATATCTCTTCAAGATACTGGTTTAATTTCCTTTGAATACAATACCCAGACGTGATCATGATCATATGGCAATTTTATTTTTAATTTTTTGAGAAAATTCCTTAATGTATTACATAATGTCTGTACCAATTTATATTACTACCAACACACAAGTTTTTTTTTCTTCTCATCCTGGTTAAAACATTTTATCTTTTGACTTTTTAATAATAGGTATCCTAACAGGTATGAGATGATATCTCATTATAGTAGAGAATCTGCATTTTCTTGATGACTGTAATGTTGATCATCTTTTTATATACGTTTTGACTATTTTTATATCTTCTTTGGAAATGTCTTTTTTCAGGTCCTTCATCCACTTTTTAATAAGGTTAAATTTTTATGCTATTGAATTGTATGAGTTCCATATACATTTTGGATATTAACTCCTTATTAGATATAGGGTTTGTAAATATTTTCCTCCATTCCATAGGTTGCCCTCTTGTTTTGTTGATTGTTTCCTCTGTTGTTCAGAAGCTTTTTTAGTCTGATGTAGTACCGCTTGTTTATTTTTGCTTTTGTTGTTTGTGCTTTTGGTATAATATCCAAAAAATTCTTTGCCAAGAACAATGTCAAAGAGTTTTTTCTGCTGTTTCTCCAAGGAGTTTTAAAGTTTCAAGGCTAATCTATTTTGAGTTGATTTTTTCTGTATGGAATAGAAAAAAGATCCTATTTTAATTTTTGCATTATAGATACAATTTTCCCAGCAACATCTATTGAAGACACTATCCTTTCCCCATTTTGTATTGTTTGAAACGTTGTCAAAAATTAGTTGACCATATATATGAGATATTATTTCTAGACTCCTTCTTTTATTCCAATGGCTTGATTTTATGCCTGTACTATACTTTTTCTCTAATTTATTGAAGTATAGTTGACTTGCAATGTTTCAGGTGTACAGCAAAGTGATTCAGAATTATCAGATTCTTTCCCATTGTAGGTTATTTCAAGATATTGAATATAGCTCCCTGTGCCATATGGTAGGTTCTTATTGTCTATCTATTTTATATATAGCAGTGTGTATCTGCTAATCCCAAATCCCTAATTTATCCACCACTTTCCTCTTCAGTAATAAGCTTGTTTTCTATGTTGGCGAGTCTATTTCTGTTTTGTGAATAAGTTCATTTATGTTCTTTTATTAGATTCCACATATAAGTGATATTATATAATAGCTGTCTTTGGTTTCATTTAGTATGATAATCTCTAGATCCATCCATGTTGCTGAAAATAACATTACTTCATTCTTTTTATGGCTAATATTCCATTGTGTGTGTATATATATATATATATATATATATATATATATATATAGTATCTTCTTTATCCATTCATCTGTCAGTGGACATTTAGGTTGTTTATATGTCTTGACTATTGCAAATAGTGATGCTATGAACACTGTGGTGCGTGTATCTTTTTGAACTAGAATTTTCATCTTTTCCAACTATATGCCCAGGTTTGCTAGAGCATATGGTAACTCTGTGTTTAGTTATTTAAGGGACATCCATACTGTTCTTCATAGTGGCTGCACCAATTAACATTCCCACCAACAGTGTAGCAGGATACCCTTTTTTCTATAGCCTCTCCAGCATTTATTATTTGTAGACATTTTGATGATGGCCATTCTTATTGGGGTGATATGGTACCTCACTGCAGTTTTGACTTGCAATTCTCTAATAATTAGGAATGTTGAGCATCTTTTCCTGTACCTGCTGGTCATCTATATGTCTTCTGTACTTTACTCTTTTATTTACTATAGTTTTGTAATATACTTCAAAGGGAAAAAAGTGTGAGGCTGCTGGATTTGTCTTTCTTGCTTTAGATTTTCTTAGTTATTTAAGGTGTATTTTTGCATACAAATTTTAGAATTACTTTTTTTCTATTTTTGAAAATAATGCCCCTGAAATTTCCATAAGGATCCCATTGAATCTGTATATTGTTTTCAGTAGAATGGAAAATTTAACAAATTAATTTTTCCATTTCATGAACACAAGATGTTTTTCCATTTATTTGTGCCTTACTAGATTTATTTAATCAATTTTTTACAATTTTTATTTACAGATTTTTTTACCTCCTTGGTTAAATTTATTACTGCCTATTATATTATTTTTGATGCTATTGAGGCTTTAGTAAATAGGTTTGCTTTATTAATATGGCAAGATAACATAGTGTTAGTGTATATAAATTAAACTGTCTTGAATGTTGATTTAGTATCCTGAATTTTGCTGAATTTGTTTATTAGTTTTAACAGTGTTTTAGTGGAATGTTTAAGATATTCTATATATAAAATTATGACATCTGCAGAGACAGTTTTACATTTTTTTTTCAATTTAGATGTATTTTGTTTCTTTCTCTTTTCTAATTGCTCTTGCTAGGACTTCCAGTATAATGTTTAATGGAAGGAATGAGATTATTCACCCTTGTCTTGCCCTGATATTAGAAAAAATGCTTTCAGCTTTTCAACACTGAGTTTGATGTTAAATCTGGGCTTGTCATATGTTGCCTTTATTATGTTAAGGTTTATTTCTTCAAGGTTATTTCTTGAGAGTTCTTGTCATTAAAGGATCTTAAATTCTGTCAAATGCTTTTTTCTGCATATATTTAGATAATATTTTTATAGTTTATTTTGTTAATGTAGTATGTCACACTTATCAATTTAAATATTTTGAGCCAGACTGATATTGCAGGAATAAGTCTCACTTGATCATGGTGTAAGATACTTTTAATGTATTGTTAAACTCAAATTTTGATCTTTTGTTTAGAATCTTTGCATCTATGCCATCAGGAATATTGACCTATAATTTTCTGTATTCTTGCAGTGTTCCTATATGAATTTGGTATGAGAGTAATGCTGACCTCAAAAATTGAGTTTAAAGATGTTCTTGCTATTCTGTTTTATGGAAGAGTTTAAGGATTGGTACTAATGCTTCCTTAAATGTTTGGTAGAATACATCAGTGAAGATACTTAGTCTTTTCTTTGCTGAAGGCTGTCTGAGTTTTTAAAAACATACTTTGGATAATAATCCTTTGTCAAACATATGGCTTGGAAATATTTTCTCCCATTAAGTAGGATGCTAGTTCATTGTATTGATTAATTTTATTGCTGTGCAGAAGCTTCTTAGTTTGATGTAATTTTATTTATTGGTTTTTGCCTTTATTGCTTGTGCATTTGATGTCAAATCAGTTTTTCCCCAAGGCGAATGTCTAAAAGTTTTTTCCCTGTTTTCTTCTAGGAGTTTTAAGTTTCAGGTATCAAATTATACTTTAATCCATTTCTAGTTGATTTTTCTGAGTGGTGTAAGATAGGGATATGATTTCATTTTTCTGCACATGGTAATCTAGTTTTCCCCCCACCATTTATTGAAGAGACTATCATTTCACCATTGATTAGTCATGACTTCCTTGTCAAATATTAGTTGACAATATACAGGGGAGTTTGTTTATGGACTATCAATACTATTCAATTGATCTATATGACAATTTTTTTCTATTTGCATGCTGTTTTGAATACTTAATCTCTGTTATATAGTTTAAAATCAAGAAGTGTAATACCTCCAGTTTTTCTTAGGGATTGCTTTGTATCATTTATCACACTTATGGTTCCATATAAATGTTAGGATTTTTTTCTATTTGTGTGAAAAATGCTATTGGAGTCCTATTAAGGATGTATTCAATCTGTAATTACTTTTGGTAGTATGGACTTTTTAACAATATTAATTATTCTGATCCTTAATCACAGGATATCTTTATATTTGTTTATGTCTTCTTCAATTTCTTTAATTAAAGTCTTGTATTTTTCGCTATATAAATCTTTCACTTCCTTGTTTAAGTTTATAAATTATTGTATTCTTTTTGATGCTGTAAATGAGATTGCTTTTTAGATATTTTAATATATTTCATTGTTAATGTATAGAAATAAAAATGATATCTCTATGTTCATTTTTTTATTCTGAAACTTTCCAGAATTTAATAATTAATTTAATTTGGTTTTAGGATTTTCTATATATACAATCATTTCTGAATTGGTTGTCATTTTAAAAATTTGCCTGGTTGCCAGCCAGTACTTCTGATATTATATTGAATGGGAGTGGTAAGAGTGCCCTATAGGCTCAACACAAAAACTAGTAGAGCTGATCAAAGAACTCAGCAAAGTAGCAGGTTACAAGATTAACATTCAAAAATCAGTTGCATTCCTTTACACTAACTATGAATCAACAGAAAAAGAAAGTAAAGAAACAATCCCCTTTAAAATAGCACCCAAAGTAATAAAATATCTAGAATAAACTTAACCAAGAAGGTGAACAAATTATACACAGAAAACTATTAACCATTGATGAAGGAAATTAAAGAAGGCTTTAAAAAATGGAAAGATATCCCATGCTCTTGGATTTAAAGAATGAATATTGTTTAAATGGTCACACTGCCTGAGGCAATCTATAGAATTAATGCAATTCCTATCAAATTACCCAGGGCATATTTCACAGAAATAGAACAAATCATAATAAAATTTATATGGAACCATCAATGACCTAGAATTGCCAAAGCATTACTGAAGAGAAAGAAAGAGGCTGGAGGAATAACTCTCCCAGACTTCAGAAAATACTATAGAACTACAGTCATCGAGACAGCATGGTATTGGTACAAAAGCAGACATATAGACCAATGGAACAGAATAGAGAGCCCAGAAATGAACCCACAAACTTTTGGTCAACTCATTTTTGACAAAGGAGGTAAGAATATACAATGGAACAAAGACAGTCTCTTCAACAAATGGTTTTGGGAAAACTGGACAGCAGCATGTAAATCAATGAAGCTAGAACACTCCCTTACACCATACACAAAAATCAACTCAAGATGGGTCAATGACTTTAACAGAAGACAAGATACAATAAACCTCCTAGATGAAAATATAGGCAAAACATGATCTGACATACATCTCAAACATGTTCTCCTAGAACAGTCTACTCAAGCAATAGAAATAAAAGCAAGAATACAAATGGAACCTAATGAAACTTACAAGTTTCTGCACAGCAAAAGAAACTATAAGTAAAACAAAAATACAACCTACAGAATGGGAGAAAATTTTTGCAAATGAAACCGACAAAGGCTTGGTCTCCAAATTAAATAAGCAGCTCATATGACTTAATAAGAAACAACCAAACAACCCAATCCAAAAATGGGCAGAAGACCTAAACAAGCAATTCTCCACGGAAGACATACAAATGATCAATGGACACATGAGAAAATACTCAATATCACTAATTATCAGAGAAATGCAAATCAAAACTACAATGAGGTATCACCTCACACCAGTCAGAATTGCCATTATTCCAAAATCCACAAATGATAAATGCTGGAGAGGCTGTAGAGAAACGGGAACCCTCCTACATTGTTGGTGGGAATGCAGTTTGGTGCAGCCACTGTGGAAAACAATATGGAGTTTCCTCAAAAGACGGAATAGACTTACCTTATGACCCAGGAATCCTGCTCCTGGGCATATTTCCAGAAGGAATCCTACTTCAAAAAACACCTGCACCCCAATGTTCATAGCAGCACTATTTACAATAGCCAAGACATGGAGACAGCCTAAATGTCCATCAATGGATGACTGGATAAAGAAGAGGTGGTATATTTATTCAATGGAATACTATTCAGCCATAAAAACCGACAACATAATGCCATTTGCAGCAACATGGATGCTCCTGGAGAATGTCATTCTAAGTGAAGTAAGCCAGAAAGAGAAAGAAAAATACCATATGAGATCGCTCATATGTGGAATCAAAAAACAAAAACAAAAACAAAGAAAACATAAACACAAAACAGAAACAGACTCATAGACATAGAATACAAACTTGGGGTTGCCAAGGGGGCAGAGGTTGGGAAGGAATAGATGGGATTTCAAAATTGTAGAATAGATAAACAAGATTATACTGTATAGCACAGGGAAATATGCACAAGATCTTATGGTAGCTCACAGAGAAAAAAATATGACAATGAATATATATATATGTTCATGTATAACTGAAAATTGTGCTCTACACTGGAATTTGATACAACATTGTAAAATGACTATAAATCAATAAAAAATGTTTAAAGAAACAAAAAACAAACATGAGACGAAAAAGCAAAATCAAAACAAAGGAAAAAGAAAGAGTGTTGAGAGTGGGCACTCTTTTCTTGCTCCTGATTTTATGGAAAAAAACCTTTGGACATTTCAGTGTTGTATGTAATGTCATCTGAAGGCTTGTCATTCATGATCTTTGTTGTGCTGAATTATGTTCCTTCTATAACCATTTTTCTGAGTGCTTTTATCATGAAAGAGTGTTGCATTTTGTCAAATTCTCTTTTTGCATCTATTGAGATGATTTTCTGATTTTTGTCTTTTCTTCTATTAATGTGGTGTATAATTGTTTGATTTGTGAATATGGAGCAATCTTTTAATGTGATGTTGAATTCACTTTGCTAATATTTTCTTGATAATTTTTGCATCTACAACTATAAGAGATAGTGGTCAGTAGCTTTCTTTTCTAGTAATGTTCATATCTGGCTTTGATGTGACGGTATTCCTAGCCTTGTAGAATGATTTTGTGTGTATCCCTTTACTTTTGATTTTTTTGGAGAGGATGAAAAGGATTGGTGTTAATTCTTTAAATATTTGTTAGAATTCGCCAGCTAAATCTATCTGTTCTTGACATTTGCTTAGTTGGAAGGTTTTTGATCACTGGTTCAATCTCCTTTCTTGTATTGGTTCATTTGTATTTTTTATTTCGTTCATTATTTACCCTTGGTAATTATATGTTTCTAGGAATTTATCCATTTTTAGGTTTTCCTATTTGTTCTGATATAAAGATTCATAGAAGTTTCTTATGATGTCTTTGGTATTCATTGTAATGTCACTTTTTAGTATTGATTTTATTTATTTCAGTCTTCCCACATAGTCTAAGTAAAGGTTTTTTAATTTTCTTTATTTAAAAAAAGCTTGCTCTTAGTTATGCAGATTTTTTCTGTTAAGTTTCTGGGATAAATTTTACTTATTTGTGCTTTGATATTTGTCATTCCCTTTTTTCAACTAACTTTGAGCTTACTTTGTTCTTCTTTTCCTAGTTCCTTGAGATGTGCTATTGTGTTTATTATCTGAGATCTTACTTTTTTCATTTTATATATATATGTGTGTGTGTGTGTGTGTATACACACACATATATATGTGTGTGTTTATTATATATATATATATAAAATATATATATATATAAAATATATATATATATAAAATCACTTTAAACTTCCCTGTTAGAATTACTTTTGCAGCATCCTGTATGTTTTGTATGTTGTGCTTCCATTTTCAATTTTTTTCAGATTAAAAAATATTTTTTAATTTTTAAAAATTCCTTGACCTACTGGTTGATTAGGAATGTTTTATTTAATTTCCACATTCTTGTATTATTTTCAGCTTCCTTTTGTGGATTTCTAGTTTTATACCTTTATGATTAGAAAAATTACCTGGTATGATTTCAAACTTTATAAATTTGTTAAGAGTTGTCTTGTGTCCTATCATATGATCTTTTCTGGAGAATGTTCTGTGCACATTTGATAAGAATGTGTATTCTGTTTTAGTTAGATAGAATGTCATATATATATTCCACTTAGTCTAAAGTACATTTCAAGTTCTATGTTTCCTTGTTGATTTTTTGTTCCTCTGGGTGATCTATCTATTGTTGAAAGTGGGGTTTTGAAGTCCCCTCCTCTTCTTGTATTGTCTGTTTCTCCCTTCATATCTATTATTCTTTCCTTACTATATGTAGGTATTCCAGAGTCGAGTACTTATATATTTATGATCACTGTATCTTCTTGATCTATTTACACTCTTGTCATTATACAATGATCTTTTTTTTTGTCTCTAGTTATCATTATTCACAGCTGGGGAAGCCAAGCACTTACTTATCACGCTTGCTTTCCCCTATGGGAGAGAGAATCAGCTAGTTTAGTCCTAAGCTGTGCCACCTCTGAATGAGGGGTGATCCTGGCAAAGTCAGCTTGTTCCTCTTACACACTTATTTTCATCTAAACTCATTTTCACTCCCTCAGAGTGCTGGAAATTCTTCTCTGAAAATCTGGTCTTTCACAAATGCTTTCTTGTTTATGAACATCTGTCCAAGTCAGTGATTTCAGATGTTCCCATACCACAGCCATGAGAGGATAGAGCTGGATCACAGGTCTTGCCATTTCCACAGTCTGTACTGAGGTCAGTCTTCCTATTGCTAGATTCACAAGTGAGCAAGACTTCTCCTGGGTCCTTTGGTGTATGGTACTATATCCCACAACTCTCACAGAGTTCATGTTCATGAATTCATGAATGGATGTCAGATATTTGTTGTTGAGTAAATATTTGTTGAAGATATTTGTATTTGAAGATTTATTGTTGAAGATATTTTTTGAAGTGCAAAAACAAGGAATGTCTTATTCCATTATGATACTGATGTCTGGAAAAGGACAGCCTCTTCAAAATATGGTGCTAGGAAAAATGAATATCCACATGTGAAAGAATGATGTTAGAGCAATATCTATCAAGAAGTACAAAAATTAACTCTAAATGGAACAAAGACCTAAATGTAAGACCTAAAATCATAAAGCCCTTAAATGAAAACATAGGGCAAGTGCTTCATGATATTGGATTTGGCAAAGGTTTCTTGAATATGATAACAAAGGAAAAAGTAACAAAGAAAAATAGACAAACTGACTTCATAAAAATTTAGAAAATATAGAAATATTTGCTTTAAGAAAATATCAACTGTAAAAAGAAAACCCACAGAATGGGATGATATATTTGCAAGTCATATGTAATAGGTTAATATCCAGAATATAAAGAAAATTAATACAACAACAAAAGCAAACAACCTGATTCAAATACGGGCAAAAAAGTTAAACATTTCTCCAAAGAAGATATACAAATTGCAATAAGCAATTAAGAGATGTTCAGCATCAGTAATCATTAGGAAAATGCAAATCAGAACACTAATTATACCACCTCACACCCCTTAGTATGGCTACTATCTTAAAAACAGAAAATAACAAGTGTTGGCAATGATGTAGAAAATTTGGAACCCTTATATACTCTTGGCAGAAGTGTATGTTTTAGCCCTATAAAAAAAAAAGTGACTATTCCTCAAAAATTAAAAATGGAATTAGTATATAATCCAGCAACTCCACCTCTGGATTTACACCCACAAGAATTGACAGCATTGACTCAAATAAATATATGTACACCCATGTTCACAGCTGCATTATTTATAATAGCCAAAACATGAAAGTAACCCAAGTGTCTATTGATAGATGAATGGAGAAACAAAATGTATCTGCATACAATGAAATATTTTTCAGACTTGTAAAAGAAGGAAATTCTGATATATGCTACAAGGAAATGCCTTAAAAATTATGCTAAGTGAAATAGGGCTGTCAAATAAGACAAATATTATATTATTCCATTTATATGAGATACTTAATCAAATTCATAGATGCTGAAAATACAGTTGTGGTCACCAGGGAGTAGGGGAAGTTAATCATGGGAAATTGTCATTTAATGAGTATAGATTTTCAGTTATACAACATGAAAAGTATTATGGAGATGAATGATGGTGATGGTTTCATAGTATTATGGATGCATTTAATATCACTGAACTATACATATAAAAATAGTTAAGATGATAAATTTCACATTATGTGTATTTTTCCATAATACAAAATAATGAAAAATATATAAACCCTTATTCACACACTTAATCCAATAGTTTTTGAAATATTTCTTAATCTCTGGTGGATTATAAGGGTAGAAATCACCAACTATATTTGAGTCAATGTGCATGCTGAAATTCTGGGAATAATGATATACATTTAGCCAGACTTTTAGTTATATTACAAACCCTTCCTAAACACTGAAAGTAACATTAAGGATATAACCTTTGAAATACACTTTCTTTTCCTCTGATTTTTATGGCTGGGTAATTAAACAAAATGTATGCTTTCTCCACATGTACATTTTGTTTCTCTAATTATACCCCATAATTCTACATTTTTGTGCTTCCATTTGTCATTTTCTATGAAATTTATTTCAATATAGATTAATGTTAGTTTTCACAAAGATTTTCATAAATGTATTTTTTATAGCCCATCAGTTCTTATGTGCTACAGATTTCCATGAACAAAGAATCTAGGCAATGACTTAGCAGTTCAGACATTTCTGTGTATTCCTGTTGACTTAGCCTCTCTCAGAGAAATCCCAGCTTCACCATGTTATCAAATCTCCTGATTGAGCAGATCATGTTATGATTTCAAGGGCCATAGGAATGAAGAATGATAGTAGTAAACATAAATTGGTAATTTGAAGAGAGATTGGAAAGTTTTAAGCAAAATATTCTTAAAATACAAATTATATTTTGGAATCTATATACAATTTTCTATTAAGGTTTTTTGTTACTCAGCTCAGACTCTCATAACAAAATACCACAAACTGGGTGACAAACAATAGGAATTTATTTATCTCAATTCTGGAAGCTGGCAAGTCTAAGATCAGTGTAGCAGCATGGCTAGCTTCTGAAGGCTTACTTCCTTGCCTGCAGCTGGACATCTTCTTGCTGTGTCTTTGCATGAACAAATGATAGAGAGAGAGAAAGAAAACTTTGGTATCTCTACTTACAGGAACTCTAATGTCACCATGAGGGGACCATCCTCATGATTTCATTTAAACCTATTTATTTCTCCAAAGCCTCATCTCCAAATACACATTAGGGGTGAGGGCTTCAACAAATTAATTTGGGGAGAAATGTAATTTAGTCCATGCAAGTATGAAATACACAATATGTAGGGCAAATGGATCTCTGATAAGCATATGAAAACTCTAGGAAAATTACAGCATAGGAATGTAAATTCTGTTAAGAAAAAATAAATTTTGAATGAGTGTAGAGAATAAAACAGAGGCACATATTTTTATTATAATTAACATGGCAATATTGTATTTAAAAAATTCTCAAGTGCTTAAATAATCTACTAAAGCATAAAGAGTTTGAATAAATAAGTGAATGAATGAACCCATTCATTAATTACATTATGTACGTATTAGTTACAATACATTGACAAGAATACAGTCATAACATTCATTGACTGTTTTATTTCATTGAAAACTTTACATATGTATTAGTCATAATAGCTAGGTTGTCCTGTGATAACAAGCACCCCTAAAACTTAATATCTCAAAACCACAATGATTTATTGCCTGACACACTGTATGTTTACTGTGAGTTTGGTCCAGACTGAAAAATCAGCCACCATCAGGAACATTGTTAGTCTCCTTGGCAGAGGAAAAATAATGTGTTAAACTTTGAATTAGCTCTTAAATTATCTGTCCTCTTGTGACACATATCACTCTGTTCACCTTTAATTTATCAGAACAATTCTCATGCTGCATATAACTTCAAGAGGGCAAGAGATGACTTAGAAAGAGAAAGCCAGAATATTTTCAAACAGCTTTATTAGGTACTACTTTATGTGACAGGTATTGTTCTATTTTGCGTGTCTTAACTAATTTAGATGATGCAAAAACATAGGGAGGTAGATATCATTGTATGCCAAATTTTAAAAGAAACTGAGGCAAAAAGTTTAAGTAACCAGCCCAAAGTTATACGGATACTATGTAGTGAAGCCAGGATTGGGACCCAGGGATCACTGGGAAACATTTGTTTCTAGAGCCAGGTATGAAATACAACATGCAAATTAAAGCAATTGAGAAAGTATTTCTTCCCTAACGGAATTTCAACTTACGTATAAAGGACACTATAGAATAGTACCTCATTGTAATTTTGTAATGAAAAGTCCCTTTGAATTGCATTTGAAAAATATATAAACTACAGGAAAACAAAAAAGGGGATAGATAAATTTTTTAAAGTGTAACTTAGAAGAAAGGAAACTTTGAATAAGATCAAATATGTCCCAATCCTTAGAGTTTTCAAAAACAGTGTTCTAAATGAGGTTAAGTTCACTTGCTCCATTGTTCTACTCTACTATACAAACAAGGCATTCCATGACTTCTTTTCTACTTTACAATTTTAATTACTTCCAACATTCAGTGACAGCATACCACTATCACAGTGAAGACAGGTGGGTTACACATGGGGAAGAGCTATACAGCTTTAAGTTAAAAACTTTTTTATTAGGATACATTTCTTAAATTTTCAAAGATAAAACCCCATGAAAATATCAGCTTTACTCAGAAGTAATTTTTAGAACTCTATATTAAAACAGCATTCAAATTTAGTTGAAAAGGCATCAGATTATCCAGATATTAATCAAAATATTTATGACCATATACTAATATCTAGATTAACCAATATAGTCAGGAAATGCTGTTCATGATAACAACATTGCATGATTAACTGAATGGTAAGCATAAATTCTTTTTCAGAAAAAAAAATTTGATCACAATCAAGAACACAATGATGTTTTCTTAATCTCTGAGCTTATCATATAGAGGATAACTGCATGGTCCAGTAGCATAATTTGATGTCTTTGTTTAAAACATAATCCTTAGTTTAGGCTAAGAATTCAGGTATTTTATGGCAGTTACAATGTATTTGTTCACTAGTAGAACTCTGTGAACTGATTAATGTCTATCGAATCTAGAGGACAGAATATTTTGGTGAAGAAAAACTAAAGGAAGTCCTTTTAATTATTCATTTGTAACTTTTGCTATAAAGTTGGGTCCAGAAGGAAATTAAGATTATTCAAACACCTGGTTAGCGGGATTACTGTTGATATCAAAAAATTACTTCATAAGATAAATTATTTCTCAGTTGTCTTATATCTAATTTTATTCAAAATATATTTTCTAAGTTTATACTCTGTACTTGATACTGAAATTAGGCACAAAACAGGCCTATGATAAGCCTGTGTAAATATGTACTAGAAGGTACTAAGAGATCATAAAATATGATTCCTGACCTCAATGACCTTACAATATAGTTTAGAAAACAAGTTGTTTATGTATGAAATTAAGGGAAAATATATGAAGAAATTTAGTTCTATATTTCTCAGTATTAAGATTTTTATATTGTATGTATTAAGATTAGGGAGAATCCTTATAAGGATTAGGGATCATGAAGCTGAAAAGAAACTGGATACCTATTAATTTTTAGGAATAATGTGGACTTCCCATTACCAGTTTTTTTTTTTTTACATAAAAGACTGAAACTCTCTCTGTTTAAGTGACTATTTAAGTGTTCTCTATTCCACATACCTGAATCTAACCCTGAGAGGTGCAGGCTTTCTTCACCACACTAATACACATTGAGAGAAGCAAACAAGCAAAATATTATGTTTAAGGCCTTGGAAGAATTGCTTTATTTTTTAACTTTTAAAAAATTTAAGTGTAGTCAGTTGCAATGTGTCAATTTCTGGTTTTCATATTCTTTTTCATTAAAAGTTATCACAAGATACTGCATATAGTTCCCTGTGCTATACAGAAGAAATTTGGTTTTTATCTATTTATATATAGAGAGTGATTAAAATTTGCAAATCTCAAACTCCCAAATTTATCCTTTCTCACCCTCTTTCTCTTGGTAATAAATATTTTTTTATTTTTATAGAACCAAAATTTTCAGCCACAAAGTGCATATAAATGTCTTCTGTAAGAATTAATTTCTCCTGTGATATAATGTATCACAGTAAAGTTTTTGTAAATGCTACCCAGTTATAATGCTATTTTGTTCTTTGCACAGATGAATTGCTAGGTAATTCCTTCCTCACAGTGATGTTCCTTATGATAACACTGAATCTGAAGTATTGAGAATCAACTTTTTGTTTAAACTATAGATTTAGTCAGAGATCAGAAGATTCTCAGGTGACTGAACACACTCTCTGCTGACAGAACGCACTGTGACTATGTGTGCACAGTAACAAGAAAGATTTGGGAAACTTACATACCAAAACTTACAGAATTCAGCAAAATCAGTACTAAAGTGGATGTTTATAGTCGTAAAAACCCACACTAAAAAGGGAAAAATATTTTTTTAATCACCTAATTTTATGCATCAAGATATTACAAAAAAAATAAGTAAGAGTAGCAGTAGGAAGAAAATAGCAAAGACTACGGCAGAAATAAATCAAAAAGAGAATAGAAAAAATCAATAAGACTAAGAGTTAGTTTTTATGAAAAGGTAAACAAAATTGAAATTCCCTTATTTAGACCAACTGGGAAAAGACTCAAGTAAATAAAATCAGAAATAAAAGAGGAGACATTACAACAGATGTCACATAAATAAAATAGATTGTAGGATACTACTATGAACAATTATACACCAACAAATTGGATACTATAGAAAAAATAATAAATTCTTAGAAATATACAACCTACCCAAGACTGAATCATAAGGAAATAGAAAATCTTAGCTGACCAATAATGAATAAGCTTTCATCACTAATAAAAATAAAGATTTAACAAAAAGTTAAAGCTCAAGACCAGATAGTTTCACTGGTGAATTCTATCAAACATGTCAAGAACAGGATTGTTAAAATGTTTTATGACAGCAGATCTTAGAATTAGAAAAAATATTAATTGGGGAAGATAGTAGTGCAATAATTTCTCTTCCATGAAATTTGACTGTAGTTACTGAGTTTGTAAGTGTTCAGGTAATGTATTCATAAATTAGAAGAGATGAACACAACTTCCCTTTATGAGGTCAGTTTTCTCTTTAGACTAGATATAAATCTCTTCAATGTGTGATCTGAGACTGTGGAGCATTTCTTTCATAATCATAAAGTCCAATTCAACTCCTTCCAAGGGAAAAAAGCAAGTGTTAGTTGATACTGTATCATAATAAAGAGATGATATTATACGTAAAAAAGTATGTCTATAGAGCTTAATTCATACAAATTCATTCATTTTTGTTTCTTCCTCCAAAAGCTGCATTGGAAATTTTTCTGGCTCTGGAATGGATTCTTAAAGGAAAATTAAATTGCAAAAGTGAAGATATTTTATTATTCCTCTGTACTCCCCTAAGGTAAGTGAAAGCTGTATGGGTGCTTTAAAGTCTGAAAAACATGGACAAGCAGAACTGCAGATCCATTTCAGAAAAGTAAATATTACATTACAACAACAGAAGAAGAGGAAGAGGAAGGAGAAGGAGGAGGAGAAGTAGAAGGAGAAGGAGAAGACAGAGAAGAGGGAGGAGAAGGACGAGAAGGAGGAGGAGGAGGAGAAGGAGAAGAAATTAATACAATTCATCTCAGACTCTTCCAAAAATTAAGAAAGATGGAACATTTCCAAACTGATTTTATGAAACCAACAGTAATCTGATACAAAAGCCAGTAAAACCCACTATAAAAAGAAAAAACAAAAACAAAAAACCAAAACAAAACAGATGTCAAACATTTGCAACAACATAGATGGACATGGAGGGTATTACACTAAGTGAAATAAGTAAAAGAAAGACAAAAATTGCATGATATCACATATATGTGTAATTTAACAAGTACAATAAAGTAATATGCATAATCCAAAAAAATTTTTTTAAAAGTGAATATAACAAAAAAGAAGCAGACTCACAGATATAGAGAACAAACTAGTCATTAACAGTGGGGAGAAGGAAGGAGGGCAAGACAGAGATAGAGGTTTAATAGGTACAGTCTACTGAGTATAAAATGAATAAGCAACAAGGATGCATTGTACAACTCAAGGACTATATTCAATATTTTGTAATAACTATAAATGGAATATAACCTTTAAACATTCTGAATCACTATTTTGTACACCTGAAACTTATGTAATACTGTACATCAACTATACTTCATTGAAATCATGAAAAACCTAGATGGCAAAATCCCTGAGAAATGTATTAAAAAACTTCTCAATAAAATACTAGTAAACTTAATTCAACAGCATATTTAAAAGATTATTTATCATGTCCAAGCATTACTTACCTCTAGGATGCAAGAATGTCTCAGCATTTACAAATCAATTAATGTGACACAGCATATGAACAGAAAAATAATTATTTAAAAATCACATTATTGTGTCATTTGATGCATAAAAAGCATTTGAAAAATTCAACACACTTTCATGATAAAACTTTCAACAAACTAAGTATAGAAAGAATGACCACATATGAAAAACCTAGAACTACTATAATAAATGGCAAAATAAAATAATAAAATAAAATAAAATAAACCCTGTAAGCTTTTTTTCTAATGTTAGGGAGAAGATGAAGATGTCTACTCATATCACTTCTATTCAACATTTAGTGGGAGTCTTAGCTGCAACAATTAGAGAAGAAAATTAAATAATTGATATATACATTGGAAAGAAATTAATTTTTGTTTTTAATATTACATCATATTATATGTAGAAAACCCTAAATACACCATGAAAAACTGTTATGACTAATAAAAAAAATTATGTAACATATACCAAAACAACACACAAAAAATGAATTGTGCTCCTAAAAACTAGTAACAAACCATCTGAAAAGGACATCAAGAAAAAAAAGCTTGTTTGGAATACCATCAAAAATATTTAGGAATAAACATCACCAAGCAGGTAAAAGACTTACACTGGAAACTACAAAATATTGATTAAAAATATTAAAGAAAACAAGAGACATGGAGATATTTTCTGTATTCATGGATTGGAATACTTAACATTGTTAAAATGTCTACAATACCCAAAGTGATTTACAGATGTAAAGCAATCCCTATCAAAATTCCAATGGCATTTTCACAGAAGTATTAAAAAAAAACTTAATATTAATTTTGAACCACAAAAAATCCCAAATAGTCTAAGAAATCCTGAATAAGGAAAACAAAGCTGGAGACATCACACTTCTGATTTCAAAACATTTTACAAAGCTACAGTAATTAAAACAGTATATTATGGAGAGTGAGAGGATGGAAAAATATATTCAACAGAAATCGAAATGACAAGAAAGCAGATTTCAGAAAAAAATAGACTTTAAAACAAAGGCTATAAAGATAAAGAAGGATATTTTAAAGATTAAAGGAGCAATACAAGATGAGGGTATTACATTCATTAACATATATGCATCCAATAGAGGAGCACCTAAATACACAAAGCAACTACTAACATATTTAAAGGGAGAAAATGATGAGAATACTATCACTGTAGGAGACTAACACCTGATTAACATCACTGGACAGATCTTCCAGACAAAAAATTAATAAGGCAACAGAGAAATTAAATGATATAATAGAAAAATTAGACTTGGTTGATATTTTCAGAACATTACATCCCCCCAAAATAGGATATATATTCTTTTCAAGTGCACGTGGAGCATTTTCTAGGACAGATCATGTACTTGGACACAAAAGAAGCCTCAATGATCTTAAGAAGATAGAATTTATTTCAAACATTTTTACTGACCACAATACCTTGAAATTAGAAGTCAACTACAGAAAAACAAAGGAAAATAAAAAGACAGCATGGAGATTATACTACATGCTACTAAAAAACCAATGGGTCAATGATAAAATCAAAAAAGAAATTAAAAAATACTTTGAGACAAATGATGAAAACACAATCACACAGAATCCTGGAATGCAGCAAAGGCAGTGCTAAGAGGGAACTTTATAGATATACAGGCCTTTCTCAAAAAAGAAGAACAACTTCACATAAACAATTGAACCTACCAGCTAAGACAATTAGAAAAAGAAGAGCAAACAAAACCAAAAGTCAGCAGAAGGAAGAAAATAACAATCAGGGAGGAAATACATAAACTATAGATCTAAAAAAATACAATTAAAAATTAATCAAACCAAGAGCTGTTTTTCTGAAAGCGCAAACAAAATTGACAAACCTCTGGCCAAGCTCATGAAGAAGAGAAAAGAGAGAGCACAAATAAACAAAATAAGAAAGGAAAATGGAGAAATTACAATTAATACCAGAAAAATATAAAATATCATATAAGAATACTATGAACAACTCTGGAAACAAACCAGATAACCTAGAAGAAACTGGTAAGTTTCTGGAAACATAGAGTCCACCAAAACAGAATCAAGAAGAGACTGACCACTTGAAAAGACCAATCACTAGAAATGAAAAAGAATTAGCAATAAAATACCTTCCTACAAACAAAAGTCAAGGGCTGGATGGCTTCACTGGGGAATTCAACCAAACATACAAAGAAGAATTCATACCAGTCCTTCTCGAACTCTTCCAGAAAATTGAAAAGGAGGGAGTACTCCCAAACTCATTCTGTGAAGCCACCATCACCCTGATACCAAAACCAGACAAAGACACTACCAAAAAAGAGAATTACAGACCAATATTACTGTTGAACATATATGCAAAAATCTTCAACAAAATATTAACAAACACAATTGAACAGCACATAAAGAAGATCATACACCAGGATCAAGTTGGGTTCAGCCCAGGAATACAAGCATGATTCAACATATGCAAATCAATCAATGTAATAAACCACATCAACAAGAGAAAGAACAAAAATCACATGGTCATCTCAATAGATGAAGAAAAAGCATTTAATAAAATTCAACACAATTTGTGATAAAAACCTTCAGAAAGGTGGGTATACAGGAAACATATCTCAACATAATAAAAGCTATTTATGACAGACCTACAACCAGCATAGTACCCAATGGAGAAAAACTGAAAACCTTCCCACTAAAATCTGGGACAAAACTGTCCAGTGTCACCACTTGGACCTATTGAACATGGACTTGGAAGTCCTAGCTACAGCAATCAGGGAAGAAAGAGAAATAAAAGGGATCCAAATTGGACAAGAAGAGGTAAAATCAACACTATATGCAGAAGACATGATACTATATATAGAAAACCCTAAAAAGCTCCACACATAAACTACTAGAACTAATAAAAGAATTCAGCAAGATAGCAGGATACAAGGTTAATGCACAAAAATCAGTTGCATTTCTTTACACTAATGATGAATCAACAAGAAGAGAAAGTAAGGAAACAATCCCTTTTAAAGTAGCACCCAAAGTAATAAAATACCTAGGAATAAATCTAACCAAAATGATGAAAGACTTATACATGGAAAACTACAAAACATTCATTAAGAGAATTCCGGTCAAGATGGTGGAGTGGTAGGACCACGAGCTTGCCTTGTAAATACAACAAAACCACAGCTGAATGCAAAACAACCACCAAAAAAAGATTGGAACCTAGCAAAAAAGATCTCCTACAACTGGAAATATAAAGAGGGAACCACGGCAAGATGGTAGGAGGAGTGTGCTTGTGATATAATTGGGCCCCAACCCCCCCAGGTGGGTGACGCACAAGCTGAAGATTTGTTAAATCACAGAGGCACTTCCATAGGAGTGAAAGCTCTAAGCCCCAGTTCAGGCTCTCCAGCTTGGGTCTTGGCATTGGGAACAGAAGGAGACCCCAGGACATCTGGTTTTGGAGGCCAGCGGGGCTTGGCTCTGGGAGCCTCACAGGACTGGGGAAAACAGAGACTCCATTTGCTTAAGAAGCATACACAGAAACTCACGTGTACCAGGTCAGAGGGAAGAGGCAGTGATTTCATAGGAACTGGGACCAGACCTGCCTGCTGGATTTGGAGGGTCTTCTGGGGACATAGTGGATGGCTGTGGCTCACTCAAGGGACATAAAACCTGGGGGTAGATATCCTGGGAGCGTTAATCTACATGAGTTTTCCTTGAGGTTGACATATTGATTGGATCATTGGCACCAAGACCTAGCCCCACACAACAGACTGTAGGGAAGCCTCAGACCAAACAACATACAGGGTGGGAACACAGCCACAACCATCATGAGACTTCCTAAGCCACAAAAGCCACTAGACAAACCCAAAACCACCAGTGGTCCAGGACCAAGCTTCACCCAGCAGTGGGCAGACACTTGCTCCTCCTGCCAGGGAAAATGCATAAGCCTCTAGTCCAGCCTTATCCACCAGGGGCAGATACTAGAAATAAGAAAACAATAATCCAAAAGCCTGCAGAAGGAATCCACAAGCACATAGAAAGATAGATAATATGAAGAGGCAAAGGAATATCTCCCATGCCAAGGCACAAGATAGAATCCCAGAAGAAATAAGTGATGAAAAAATAGGCAATTTATCTGAGAAACAGTTTAAAGTAATGATGGCCAAGATGTTCAGAGAACTCAAGAGGAGTATAGATGCACAGAGTGAAACTTTTAGCAAACAGTTGGAAAATATAAAGAATACCCAAACAGAGTTGAAGAATAAAATTGCTGAAATGAACAATACACTTGAAGGAACCAAGAATAGATTAATGAGGCAGAATAAAAGATCAGTGAGCTAAAGACAGATCAGTGGAAATCACTACTTCAGAACAGAAAAAATAGAAAAAGAATAAAAAGTAATGAGGATAATTTAAGAGAAATCTGGAACAACATGAAGTGCTCTAATATTTGCATTATAGCATTACAGAAAGATAAGAGGGAGAGAAAGGACCTGAGAAAAATTATGGAGAGATAATAAGCAAAAACTAAGCCAACTTAGGAAAGGAAACAGTCACCCAAGTCCTGGAAGCACAGAGACTACCACACAGAATCAACCCAAAAAGGAACACAGCAAGGCACATAGTCATCAAATTGACATCAATTAAGGATAAGGAGAAAATATTAAAATTAGCAAGAGAAAAGCAATGAATAACATACAAGCAATTCCCATAAAGTTATCAGCTGATTTTTCAGTAGAAACCCTTCAGGCCAGAAGGGAGTGGCATGATATATTTAAAGTGATGCATGGGGGAAACACACAACCAAGAATACACTATCCAACAAGGCTCTCATTCAAACTTGATGGAGAAATTAAAAGCTAAACAGATAAAGAAAAGCTAAAAGATTCTAGGACCACCAAAACCAGCTTTACAACCAATGTTAAAGGACCTTCTCTAGTCATCAAACCATAAGAAAAGAGAACAAAACCAAGAAAGAAAGAAAAAAAAAAAAAGAGAGAGAGAGAGACCTACAAAAGATTTCTTTGGCTGTTCTGGGTCTTTTGTGGTTCCTTATAAATTTTGGATTTGTTTGTTCTACTTCTGTGAGGAATCTCACAAGTGTTTTGACAGGGGTTGTGTTAGATCTGTGGAATGCCTTGGATAGTGTGGCCATTTTGATAGTGTTGATTCTTCCAATCCAAGAGCACATGAAATCTTTCCAATTCTTTGTGTCATTTCAGTTTTCAGAGTATAGGTAATATCCTTGATTAAGTCTATTTCTGGGTATTTTATTGTTTTTGATGTAATGGAAATGCCTCTGCCCATTATAAAGTTCTAGTTTTTGAAATGAAAACAAAGAGAATGAAGGGCTACAACTGGCAAATTATCCTTCTTTTTTATGGGTGAGTTGTATGCAAATATATATACTGAATCTCCATTATTCAACTATTGATGTGCACTTAGGATGCTTCCATGGCTTGGCAATTATAAATATTTCTGTTAATAGAAAGGTGAATGTAACTTTTTGAGTTAATTCTGATTTCGTGGTTGGCTTTATTTCTTTGATACCTATGTAAGTTTAAAAAGCTGAAGCTCTAAGAATGAGGCCAAGATGGTGGAGTATAGGACACTCGTGGCTCTCCCTCTCCCACAGATGCACCAAGACTCACATCCAAAGACCCACTCAGCCAACCAGAGCACCTGCAGAAGTGCGACAGAACATTGTCCTCTTCAAAAGACAAAGACGCCAAAAATCTGTTTTATTCCTACATAGGCATTAGATAGACAAATAAATGAACTCCTTTAAGGACCACAATAGATAACTGATACCCCATAAGCCACAGTGCCAGAGAGATATGAGCAAGATGAAGAAGCAGATAAACCATTCCCAATTAAAATGAGAAATCCCCTGAAAGAATGATCAATGAAATAGGCATCAATAGCTTACTTGATCAAGATTTCAAAAAAGGAGTGATCAAAGAATTAAAGGAACTAAAAGACATAGTGTTTAGAGATATAAAATATGACAAAAGTGAAATTGAAGCTATAAAGAAGAGCCAAGTAGAATTGGTAAACACATTGGCTGAGAAGAGCACAGATATAAAGGCTGTGCAAAGAAGAACAGATAATGCAGAGGAATGAATTAGTGACCTAGAAGACAGGAAAACAGAAAGCACATAATCAGAACAACTGCAAGATAAACAAATAAAAACAAATGAAAGCAACATAAGGGACCTATAGGATAATATAAGGCATACCAATTTTTGCATAATAAGGGTCCCAGAAGGGGAAGAAAGATCAAAGGGGATTGAAAAGGTTTTTGAAGAAATCATGACTGAAAACTTCCCAAACTTAAAGAAGGAATCAGATATCCAATACAGGAAGATTAAAGGGTCCCAAACAGGAAGAACCCAAACAGACCCACACCAGGACATATCATAATCAAGATGGCCAGAAACAAGGATAAAGAAATGATCCTAAAGGCAGCAAGAGAAAAGAAAATAGTGAGTTACAAGGGAACCCCCATAAGGCTCTCAGCTGATTTCTCTACACAAACACTACAGGCCAGAAGTGAGTGGCAAGATATATTCAAAGTCCTGAATGAAAAAAAGATGCAGCCTAGGATACTCATTCCAGCAAGGCTATCCTTTAGAATAGAAGGAGAGATAAAGAATTTCACAGACAAGTGAAAACTTAAAGAGTTTACCAACACTAAATCCATGCTAAAAGAAATATTGAAAGGTCTAAGGTCTAATCTAAGTAGAAAAGCAGCAGGATGCTACAGAAATGAGAAAATCACAACTGGAAAGGTGATAACTCATGAATTACAAATAAAATGAACAAGAAATTGTTAATGAAGATGTCTAAACCATTAGGAGTGGGAGAGGGAAGGAAGAAAATATAGAGTATTTATTTCTCTTTCTTTTTAAATTTTTTTCTTTATGGCAGAATGTGTTCAAGATATTGTAATGGGCTAATAGACATACAGAAAAGGGTAACCAAAAGCCAAAAACTTACAAGGGAGTCACAAAAACTAAACGAAATCCATGATAATACAGAGGAAAATTACCAAACCACAAAAGGAAGAAGAAAGGAACAAAGAGTAAATACAAAATCAACTGCAAAAACAAGTTCAAAATGGCAATAAACACACATCTATCATTAATGACGGCAAATGTTAATGGACTAAATGCTCCAATCAAAAGCGGCAGCCTGGATAAAAAAGCAAGAGCCTTCAATATGCTGCATAAAAGAGACACACTTTAGGGAGAAGGACACATAGATTGAGAGTGGAAGGATGGAAAAGGATATTCCATGCAAATGGAAAAGCTGAAAAAGCTGGTGTTGCATTACTGATTTCAGGCAAAATAGACTTTAAAACAAAGGCCATAAAGTTAAAGAAGGACATTTTATAGTGATTAAAGGAGTAATACAAGACGAGGATATTAAACTCATTAATATATATGCACCCAATATCGGAGCACCTAAATACATAAAACAATTACTAACAGAGATAAAGGGGGATATTGATGGGAATACAATCATAGTTGGAGATTTAATACCACGTTAACATCACTAGACAGATCTTCCAGACACAAAATAAAATAGGCAACAGAGAAACTAAATAATACAACAGAACAACTAGATTTGGTGGGTATATTCAGAGTATTACACTTCCAAAAAATAGGATATACATTCTTTTCAAGTGCACATGGAACATTTTCTAGGATTGATCATGTACTTGGGCAGAAAAGAAACCTCAACAAATTTAAGAAGATAGAAATTACATCAAGCATCTTTACTGACCACAATGCCATGAAACTAGAAATCAACAACAGAGAAACAAAGGAGAAAAAAGGTAAAGCATGGAGATTAAACAACATGCTATTAAATAACCAATGGGTCAATGAGGAAATCAAAGTTGAAATTAAAAAATACCTTGAGACAAATGAAAATGAAAGCACAACCACTCAAAATTTATGGGACATAGCAAAGGCAGTGCTAAGAGGGAAGTTTATAGCGATACAGGCCTTCCTCAAAAAAGAAGGACAATCTGAAATAAACAATTTAACCCACACCTGAATGAACTGGAAAAAGAACAAAAATTCCCAAAAGGCAGCAGAAGGAAGGAAATTATTAAGAGCTGGGAGGAAATAATTAAAATACAGATTAAAAATAAACTAGAAAAAAATCAATGTAACCAAAAGCTGTTTATTTGAAAAAGTAAATAAAATCGACAAATTTCTGGCCAAACTCACAAAGAAATAAGAGAGAGCACAAATTAGCAAAATAAGAAAGGAAAATGAAGAAATTACAACAAATAAAACAGAAATACAGAATATCATACGAGAATAATATGAAAAACCATATGGAAACAAATTGGATAACCTAGAGGAGATGGACAAGTTTCTGGAAACATACTGTCCACCAAAACTGAATCAAGAAGAATCTGAACACTTGAACAATCCGATCACTAGAAAGGAAATAGAAAGAGCAATTAAAAACCTCCCTACAAATAAAAGTCCAGGACCAGACGGCTTCACTGGGGAATTCTACCAAACATACAAAGAAGAATTCATACCAGTCCTTCTCAAACTCTTCCAGAAGATTGAAAAGGAGGGAATACTCCCAAACCCATTCTATGAAGCCACCATCACCCTGATACCAAAACCAGGCAAAGACACTACCAAAAAACAGAATTATAGGCCAATATCACTGATGAACATAGACGCCAAAATCCTCACCAAAATATTAGTAAATAAAATCCAACAACACATAAAAAGGATTATAAACCATGACCAAGTGGGGTTCATCCAAGGGACACAAGGCGGGTTCAACATATGCAAATCAATCAATGTAATATATCACATCAACAAGAGAAAGGACAAAAACCATGTGATTCTCTCAATAGATGCAGAAAAAGCATTTGATAAAATTCAATTCCCATTTATGATAAAAACTCTCACCAAAGTGGGTATAGAGGGAGTATATCTCAACATAAAAGCTACATATGACAAACCTACAGCCAGCATAGTACTCAATGGTGAAAGACTAAAAACTTTCCCACTAAAATCTGGGACAAGACAAGGATGCCTACTATCACCACTCCTACTCAACATCGTTTTGGAAGTCCTAGCCACAGCATTCAGGCAAGAGAGAGAAATAAAAGGCATCCAAGTTGGAAAAGAATAGGTAAAAGTGTCACTATATGCTGATGACATGTTACTATATATTCAAAACCCTAAAAGGTCTACAGAAAAACTGCTAGAGCTGATCAAAGAATTCAGCAAGGCAGCAGATTACAAGATTAACGTTCAAAAATCATTTGCATTACTTTACACTAGTGATGAATCAACAGATAAGAAAGTAAAGAAATAATCACCTTTAAAATAGCACCCAAAGAAATAAAATACCTCAGAATAAATCTATCCAAAAGAGGTGAAAGACTTATACACAGAAAACTATAAACCTTTGATGAAGGAAATGAAAGAAGAATTTTAAAAATGGAACAATATTCCATGCTCTTTGATTTGAAGAATCAATATTGTTAAAATTATCACACTGCCCATGACAATCTACAGATTTAATGCAATCCCTATGAAACTGGCCAGGACATATTTCAGAGAACTAGAACAAATTATATTAAAATTTATATGGAACCATCAAAGACCTACAATTGTCAAAGCATTACTGAAGAGAAAGAAAGAGGCTGGAGGAATATCTCTTCCAGTTTTCAGTGAATATTATAGAGCCACATTCATTAAGACAGCATGGTGTTGGTGCAAAAACAGACATATAGACCAATGGAACAGAATAGAGAGCCCAGACATTAACCCACAAACTTTTGGTCAACTAATCTTTGACAAAGGAGGCAAGAATATACAATGGAATAAAGACAGTCACTTCAGCAAATGGTGTTAGGAAAACTGGACAGCAGCATGTAAATCACTGAAGCTAGAACACTCCTTTACACCATACACAAAAATCAACTCAAAATGGATCAAAGACTTAAACAGAAGACAAGAGACAGTAAACATCCCAGAAGAAAATATAGGCAAAACATTATCTGAAATACATCTCAAAAATGTTCTCCTAGAACAGTCCACTGAAGCAATACAAACAAAAGCAAGAATAAACAAATGAGACCTAATGAAACTTACAAGCTTCTGCACAGCAAAGGAAACCATAAGTAAAACAAAAAGACAGCCTATGGATTGGGAGAAAATTTTTGCAAATGAAACAGACAAAGGCTTGATCTCCAGAATATATAAACAGCACATATGACTTAATAAGAAAAAAACAAACAACCCAATCCAAAAATGGGCAGAAGACCTAAACAAGCAATTCTCCAAGGAAGACTTACAAATGATCAATAGACACATTAAAAAATGTTCAATATCAGTAATTGTCAGAGAAATGCAAATCACAACTACAGTGAGGTATCACCTCACACCAGTCAGAATGGCCATCATTCCAAAATCCACAAATGACAAATGCTGGAGAGGCTATGGAGAAAGGGGAATCTTCCTACACTGCTGGCAGGAATGCAGTTTGGTACAGCCACTGTGGAAAACAGTATGGCGATTCCTCAAAAGACTAGGAATAGACTTCCCATATGACCCAGGAATCCCACTCCTCAGCATATATCCAGAAGGAACCCTATTTCAAAATGACACCTGCACCCCAATGCTCATAGCAGCACTATTTACAATAGCCAAGACATGGAAACAGCCTAAATATCCATCAACAGATGACTGGATAAAGAAGAAATGGTATATTTAGATTTAAATGCTACTCAGCCATAAAAACCGACAACATAATGCCATTTGCATCAACATGGATGCTTCTGTGAATGTCATTCTAAGTGAAGTAAGCCAGAAAGAGAAAGAAAAATACCACATGAGATCACTCATATGTGGCATCTAAAAAAACAAAAACAAAAACAAACAAAGCATAAATACATAACAGAAACAGACTCATGGACATAGAATACAAACTTGCAGTTACCAAGGGGGTGGAGGGTGGGAAGGGATAGACAGGTTTTCAAAATTCTAGAATAGATAAACAAGATTATACTGTATATCACAGGGAAATATATACAAGATCTTATGGTAGCTCACAGAGAAAAAATGTGACAACGAATATATATATATGTTCATGTATGACTGAAAAATTGTGCTGTACACTGGAATTTGACACAACATTGTAAAATGATTATAAATCAATAAAAATGTAAAAAAAAAGGTGAAGCTCTAAACATTCTTAGAAACAATGAACAGTACATACATGTAAATTAAAAATATATGTGCAGTAAAAAAATGATCCATCTAACCACATAAGACAGAAGAATCTTAAAAGACATATTACTAAATTAAAAAAGGCAGTCTGAATAGGCTGAAAACTATATGATTCCAACAAATTGACATTCTGGAAAAGACACAGCTACAGAAACAATAAAATGATTATGGTTTCCAGGGGTTTGGGGAGAGGGAGGTTGGGAGGAATGAATAGATGGAGCACAAGTGATTTTTAGGGCAATAAAATTATTCTATATGATACTATATTGCCTACATGTCATTATGTATTTCTCAAAACCCATAGAATGTACAACATCAAGAGTAAGCCTTAATGTAAACTATGGACTTTGGTTTATAATAATGTGCCCATTTGGTTCATTGATTGTACCAAATATACCACACTGATGAGGAATCTTGAGGGTAGGGGAATATATATGTATGGGTGGGGAGGGCTTTGAGGGAGCTCTTTATTTTTTGCTCACTTTTGTTGTGAACCTGAAACTGCTCTAAAATTATAAAGTCTATTAAAAAATTCTTTTATTAAGTTTTTAAAAACTTTAAAAAATGGAAAGATACCCCATGCTTCTGGAATGGAAGAATCAATATTATTAAAATGGGCATACTGTCCAAAGAAATCTACAGATTTAATGCAATCCCTATCAAATTACCCAGGACATTTTTCACAGAACTTGAAAAATCATAATAAAACATACATGGAACCACAAAAGACCCAGAATTGCCAAAGTATTACTGAAGAAAAAGAATGAGGCTGGAGGAATAACCATTCTAGACTTTAGATATTACTACAGAACTACAGTAATCAAAATAGCATGTTATTGGTACAAAAAAGACATATGCATCAATGGAACAGAATAGAGAGTGCAGAAATGAAACCACAAACTTTAGGACAATTTATCTTCGACAAAAGAGGGAAGGACATACAAAGGAATAAAGACAGTCTCTTCAGCAAATGTTGTTGGGAAAACTGGGAAGCAGCATGTAAATCAATAAAGTTAGGATACTCCCTAACACCATACACAAAAATAAACTCAAAATGGATTAAAAACTTAAACATAAGACAAGACACAATTGACTTCCTTGAAAAAAAATAGGCAAAACCTTATCTCACATATATCTCAGCAATGTTCTCCTAGGACAGTCTACCCAGGCAATAGAAAAAAAAAAAGTAAAATTAAACAAATGGGACCTAATTAAACCTACAAGTTTTTGCACAGCAAAGGAAATCATAAGCAGAAGAAAAAGACAACCTACAGAATGTGAGAAAATATTTGCAAAATATGAGACTGACAAGGGCTTGATTTCCAAAATATATAAACAGATAATATGATTTAATAAGAAAAAAAAAACAATCCAGTCCAAAAAAAGGCAGAAGACCTAAAGAAGCAATTTTCTAGTGAAGACATAGGAATGACCAATAGGCACATGATAAAATGCTCAAAATCACTAATTATCAGAGAAATGCAAATCAAAACTACAATGAAGTATCACCTCACACCAGTCAGAATGGCTATCACTCAAAAGTCCACAAATGATAAATTTTGGGAGGGTGTGGTGAAAAGGGAACCTTCCTACACTGTTGGTGGGTATTCAATTTGGTGCAGCCATTGTGGAAAATAGTATGGAGACTCCTCAAAAGACTAAAAATAGACTTACCATAAGACCTAGCAATCCCACCCCTGGGCATACATCTAGAAAGAACCCTAACTTTAAAAGACACTTGCTTCCCAATATTCATAGCAGCACTATTTACAATAGCCAAGACATGGAAACAGCCTAAATGTCCATCAACAGATGACTGGATAAATAAGTAGTAGTATATGTATACAATAGAATACTATCCAGCCATAAAAATAGCAACATAATGCCATTTGTAGCAACAATGATGGCCCTGGAGAATGTCATTCTAAGTGAAGTAAACCAGAAAGAGAAAGAACAATGCCATATGATATCACTCATCTGTAGAATATAAAAACAAGAAGACAAATATACTTATATATAAAACAGAAACAGACTCACAAACATAGAATACAAACTTGTGTTTGCCATGGGGGAAGGGGTGTGGGTAGGGATAACCCGGGAGTTCGAGATTTGCAGATACTGTCATGTATGTATAAAATAGATAAACAAATTGATACTGTATACCACAGGGAAATATATTTAATATCTTGTAGTAGCTCATGGTGAAAAAAATATGAAAATGAATATATGTATATTTATGTATGACTGAAACATCGTGCTGTGCACCAGAAATTGACACAACATTGTAAACTGATTATTACTCAATAAAATAAACAGCATATTACTGGCATAATAGCAGCCATATTTACCAATAGTACCAGAATAAACTCACACATATAAGGTTTTTTTTTTTTGATAAAGGTGCCAAAAATACATGAGAAGTATGGTTAGTCTCTGAAAAAATGGTGCTAGAAAAATAGATATCTACATGCAAAAGAATACAATTGTACCATTATTTTACACCATTTCACAAAAGCAACTCAAATAGATTAAGAGTTTTAACATAAGCAAGTTTTGAAGCTAGAAAAATCCTAGAATAAAATATATGGAAAATACTTCATGACATTGGTGTAGGCAGTAATTTCTTACATATGATACTAGAAACACAGAAAAAAATAGTCAATTGGAATTATATCAACTTAAAAACCTTCTATAAAGCAAAGGAAACAAGAAACAGAGTTTAAAAAGCAACCAATGCACTGGGAGATGGTATGTGCAAACCATAGGTGATCAATTACAATAATAATTACAATACTATAAACCATCATAATTATAATAATTAATATAAAAAACATATAAGGAATAACTACAAGTCAATAGCCCAAGACAAATAACTTATTAACCAATGGGCAGAGTATTTGAATGGATATTTCCTTACATAAAGCTTACAAATGGTCAACAGGTATATGAGAAGATACACAACATCACTAATCATCAAATAAATTAAAGTTAAAACCACAATTAGCTATCTCCTCACACCAGTTAGAATGGAAAATATTTTTAAATTATTTTATAAAAAAGTAAATGTATACCTCCAAGGAATTGAAATTAGTATCATAACCTTATTCACGGCAGCATTATTCACATATTCACAGTATCCAAGCTGTGGAAACAAACTAAATGCACTTTGACAAAATAGTGAAAGAAGAAAATGTGGTATATACATATAATGGAATATTATCCACCCCTAAGAAGAAGAAAATCCTGCCATATGTGAACACTTAAATGAATCAAGAAGACATTTTGCTAAGTGAAATAATTGTGTCACATAAGGAAAAATACTGCATGATTTCAATTATGTGAGTTATCTAAAATATTCAAACTAATAGAGTCAGAGAGTAAGATCATGGTTTGCAGTGCCTACAGGGACAGGTAGGTGGGTAATTAGTCTTCAATGGGTATAAAACTTCACTTGTACAAGATGAAAATTTTCTAAAGATTTTTCTTTGTATAACAGTGTGCCTATAGTTAATAATACTATATTATACATTTAGAATTTGTTAAGAGGGTTTCTCTCAAGTTAAGTGTTCTTACCAAAATAAAATTTTAAATCAGCAATGGAAAAGAAATATATATGTATACATGGGTTAGAATGCATACATATAGTTCTGTCCTCTGAGAGAATCTAAAGGTAATAAAACCTCAGTAGATATAAAAAGCATAAATATCACTTGCAGAAATGGTTTATACTACATATGCTGCTATGAAAATAGATAAACCTGGAGCATATAGCCATGTGAGACATTAACCTTATGATAGAAAGCAAGAAGTAAGAAATGCATATAGAAAAGAAGAAAGACATTTTAAAAGATAAAGGAGCCAACATAAAAGAAATTCTAATAGTCAAACCTAAAACAATTTGAGTAATAAAACAAATGAGAATAATATGGATCATAATCTAAAGAATAAAATCAGTATCCATGAGTCCATACTGATATTGAAAACACCATTTAATAAATAAATCAGAGAAGAGAAACAGCTACTCCTTATTGAAGAATTCCAATGAATTAAGGAAGAAGAAATGAGTGAAATCTTTTAGTCAGCTTTTCAAAATCCTAGTAGAAATTTTTGCAGACAATTTCCATGGATAGTACAAAATTAATGAGTTATTTAAATCAATTATTTCAAGTATTTTCATAGAACTAGAGGAAACCACATTTACCAAGTTAAAGTGTGGGAATGATGTTTTACCAAATAGATAATATAAATAAAATATATAAATAAAAAAACAACAACAACAACAAAAAAATAAATTCCAAAGTTAAAAGTTACAATAACTGAAATAAAAAAAAAAAAAACACAGAGACTCAATAGCAGGTATGATCAGGCAGAATAAAGAATCTGTAAACTCAAATGTTTGTCAATTGATATTGTTCTGAGTAACAGAAGATAAATAGAATGAAAAAATAACATCGCATCAGAGACTTGTGAACAAAATCAAGAACATCAAATACTGTATAGTTGGAATCTAAATAAGAGAAGAGAGAGTGAAAGAGGCAGAAAGAAAGTTTGAAAAATAATGACCAAAATCTTGCCACATATGATGAACAACATTAATCTACACATCCACAAAGCTTAATGAATTTCAAGTAGGATAGTGAATCCACACTTAGACCACATCACAAGCAAATTATGAAAACACAAATATAAAGAAATACCTTGAATACAGAAAGAGAAATGTGACTCATCTTACATGAAGAATCCTCAGTAATAACAAATGATTTGCCATTCAAAATTATTGAGGCTGGAAGACAGTTGGATAAGATATTCAAAGCTCTAAGAGAAAAAATTGTCAAACAAAAAGTCTATGGCATTCTTTCTTTGGCAGCACATATACTAAAATTGGAATGATACAGAGATTAGCAAGGCCCCTGCGAAAGTATAACAGATTTCTTCATGAAAGGTTCCAAATTTTTGTGTTTGAGCCTACATGACTAGTAGTCTAAACCAAACAGGTAGAGTAAGAGGTTAACATACTTGATAAAACAGGAAAACCACAAATCAAAAGCATATGATAGAGTCAGAAAAAACAAAAAGAAACCAAGCTAATACAAAAGAAAATTATCAAACCACAAAAAGAAAAACAAAAAGGAAAAGAATGGAACAAAGAAGAAATACTAAATCAACTGGAAAACAATGATCAAAATGACAATAAACACATCTACCAAGAATTACTGTAAATGTCAATGGAGTAAATGTTCCATTCAAAAGACATATAATAGCAGATTGGATAATAAAGCAAAAGTGTACAATATGCTGCCTACAAGAGATCCACTTTAGAGTGAAGGACCCATATAGATTGACAGTGAGAGAATGGAAGAAGGAATTTCATGCAAATGAAAGTGATAAGATAGCAGGAATAGCAATTCTCATATCAGACAATATAGACCTTAAAATAAAGGTTATAAAGAAAGATAAAAAAGGACCTTATGTAATGATTAAAGGAGGAATACAAAATGAAGATAATACACTTATTAACATATGCATCCAATTTAGGAGCATCTAAATATATAAAACAAATACTAACAGACATAAGGGAGAAAATGATGGGTATACAATAATAATAGGAAACAATAAAACCCCATAACATCATTGGAGAGGTCTTCTAGACAGAAAATCAATAAGGCAATGGAGATACTAAATGACCCAGTAGAACAGTTGGTCTTGGTTGATATTTTTATGACATTGCATCCCCCCAAACAGAATATACATTATTTTCAAGTGCACATGGAACTTATCTAGGATAGATCACATACTAAGGCACAAAAGAAGCCTGAATAAATTTAAGAGGGTAGAAATTATTTCAAGCCTCTTCTCTAATGACAATGACATAAAACTAGAAATCAAACACAGAAAAATGAATAAAAAAAAAAGATGGCATGGAGACTAAATAACATGCAGCTAAAAAACCAATGGGTCAAGGATGAAATCAAAGAAGAAATTAAAAAATACTTTGAGACAAATGACAATGAAAATACAACCACACAAAATTTATGGATGCAGCAAAATCAGTGGTAAGAGGGAAGTTCTTAGGGATAGAGGCCTTTCTCAAAAAACAAGAACAATCTCAAATGAACAACCTAACCTACCACCTAAAAGAATTAGAAAAAGAAGAAAAAAGAAAACTGAAACAGAGCATAGGGAAAGAAATGATAAAGATCATGGAGGAAATAAATAAAATAGAGATTAAAACATAGGAACAATCAATCAAAGCAAGGGCTAGTTTCTTGAAAGAGTAAACAAAATTGACAAACTTCTAGCCAGGCTCACCAAGAAGAGAGAGGACAGAAATAAACAAAATAAGAAATGAAAATGGAGAAATTATAACCAACACCACAGAAATACAAACAATCAAAAAAGAATACTATGAACAACTATATGGCAATAAATTGTATAAATTAGAAGAAATGGACAAGTTTCTAGAAATATACAGTCTACCAAAACTGAATCAAGAAGAAATAGATCATTTGAACAGATCAATCACTAGAAGTGAAATAGAATCAGCAATAAAAACCTCCTTATAAATAAAAGTCCAGGACCAGATGGCTTCACTGTGGTTTTTTATCAAACATACAAAGAACTCCCAGCAGTCCTTCTCAAACTCTTCCAAAAGATTGAAGAGAAGGGAAAACTTCCAAACTCATTCAATAAAGCCACATCACACTGATACCAAAGGCAGACAAAAACACTACCAAAAAAGAAAACTATAGGCCATTGTCATTGATTAAAATATATGCAAAATCTTCAACAAAATATTAACAAATAGAATCCAACAAGACATAAAAAAGATTATACACCATGAACAAGTTAGGTTCATCTCAGGGACACAAAGATGTTTCAACGTATGCAAATCAGTCAGCGTGATAAAGGACATCAACAAGAGAGAGAAAACAATCACATGATCATCTCAATAGATGCAGTAAAAGCATTTGATACAATTCAACACCAATTTATGATAAAAACTCTCACCAAAGTGAGTATAGAGGAAACATATCTCAACATAATAAAAGCTATTTATGTCAAACTTACATCCAACATAATACTCAATGGTGAAAAACTGAAAACACTCCCACTAAAATCTGGAACAAGACGAAGATGCCTACACTTACCAATATTATTCAGCATACTACTGGAACTCCTAGCCACAGAAATCAGGCAAGAAAAAGATAAAAGGGATCAAATTGGAAGATAATTAAAATTGTCACTATATAAGGATGATACGATACTATATATAGAAAACACAAAATTTTCCACAGAAAAACTACTAAAGCTAATAAAAGAATTCAGCAGGATACAAGGTTAACTTACAAAAATCAATTGCATTTCTTCACACTAACAATGAATTAGGAGGAAAAGAAAGTGAAGAAACAATCCCTTTTAAAATGACATCCAAAACAACCAAATACATAGGAATAAATCTGATCAAAAAGTTGAAACACTTATACATGAAGAACTACAAAGCATTAATTAAGGAAACTAAAGATGACTTAAAAATGGAAAGAAATCCAATGCTCCTGGATTGGAAGAATCAATGTCATTAAAATGAGCATACTGCAGAAGACCATCTACAGGTTTAATGTGGTCCCTATCAAAGTACCCAGGACATTTTTCACAGAACTAGGAAAATTAATCCTAAAATTTATATGGAATAACAAAAGACCCATAATTGTCAAAGCATCAATGGAGTAAAAGAACAAAGCTGGAAGAATGACCCTTCAAGATGTAAGACATACTACAGAGCTACAGTAATCAGAACAGCATGGTACTGACATAAAAACAGACATATGGATCAAAGGAACAAAATAGAGAGCCCAGAAATAAACCCACAAGCCTATGGCCAATTAAATTTTAACAAAGGAGGCAAGAATATAAAAGAGAGCAAAGATAATCTCTTCAGCAAGTGTTGTTGGGAAAACTGCATAGCAGCATATAAATCAATGGAGTTAGAACACTCTCTCACTCCATACACAAAAATAAACTAAAAATAGCTTAAAGACTTAAATATAAGACAAGACATGTAACCAACTGTACTTTGTGTATATATATAGGAGAACAAGACATGATAAATTTCATAGAAGGAAACATATGCAAAATACCTGGGAAAAATCTTAGCAATGTTCTCCTAGGGCAGTCTACCCAGGCAATAGAAACTGGAGTAAAAATAAACAAATGGGACCTCATTAAACTTATAAGTTTTTGAACAGCAAAAGAAACTATAAGCAAAGCAAAATGACAATATACAGAATGGGAGAAAATATTTGCAAATGATACGACTGACAATGGCTTAATATCCAGGGTATATAAACAGCTCACACAACTTAATAGCAAAAAACAAAAACAAAAACAAAAACAAAAAAACACAATACAATCCAAAAATGGGGAAAAGACCTAAACAAGCAATTCTCTAATGAAGAGATACAAATGGCCAATAGGCACATGAAAAAATGTTCAATATCATTAATTATCAGATAAATGTGTATGAAAACTATAATAAGGTATCACCTCACACCAGCGAGAATGGCCATCATTCAGAAATCCACAAATGATACATTCCAGAGAAGGTGTGGAAAAAAAGGGAACCCACCTACACTGTTGGTAGGAATGCAGTTTGCTGCAACCATTATGGAAATCAGTATGGAGATTCCTAAAAAAAAGTAAAAATAGACAACATAAGATCCAGCAATCCCACTTCTGGTCATATATGCAGAGGGAACTCTAATTCAAAAAGACACATGAACCCCAATGTTCATAGCAACAATATATACAGTGGACAATACATGGAAACAACCTAAATGTCCATCAACAGGTGACTGGATAAAGAAGTTGTGGTATATTTATACAGTGGACTACTACTCAGCCATAAAAATAATAAAATAATGCCATTTGCAGCAACATGGATGGAGCTAGTGATCGTCATTCTAAGTGAAGTAAGCCAGAAAGAGAAACAAAAATACCATATTGTATCACTCATTTGTGGAATCCAAAAAGAAAAAAAATTTAAATTTAATAGGGCACCATAAACTCATCTATAAAACAGAAACAGACTTGCAGGCATAGTAAACAATATTACAGTTACCAGGGAAAGGGGGTGGGAAGGGATAAATTTGAGAGTTTGAGATTTGCAAATGTTAGCCAATATATATAAAAATAGATTTTAAAAAGTTTCTGCTGTATAGCACAGGGAACTAAGTTCAATAACTTGTAATAACTTTTAATGAAAAATATAAAAATGAATATATGTATGCATATGCATGACTGGGGCATTGTGTTGTACACCAGAAACTGACAAATTGCAACTGATGGTACTTATTTATAAAAAAATAAGATGGCCATCAAATTCCTAACGTTGTAATGGAATAGCTGCAGAGAATTCAAAAGTATACCTTCAACTCTAATGAACTCATCTACAAAACAGAAACAGACTTGCAGACATAATAAAAAAACTAATGGTTACTGAGGAAAAGGGAGTGGAAAGGGATAAATTTGGGAGTTTGAGATTTACAAATGTTAACCACTAGTTATAGAAATAGATAAAAATTTCTTCTGTATAGCACAGGGAACTATATTCAACATCTTGTAATAACCTTTAATAAAAAACAATATGAAAATGAATATACATATACATGCATGAATTGGACATTATGTTATACACCAGAAATTGACACTTTGTAACTGAGTATACTTCAATTAAAAATAAATTTGAAAAAGTAAAAAAAAAAAAAAAAATCAAAGATGACTTAAAGAAATGGAAAGATAGCCCATGTTCTTCGATTGGAAGAATTAATATTGTTAAAATGACCATACTACCCAAAACAATGTACAGATTTAATGTGGCCTCCTTATTAAATTACTCAGGACATTTTTTCACAGAACTCAAACAAATAATCTAAAAATTCATATGGAATCACAAAAGACCCAGAGTTGCCAAAACAATATTGAAGGAAAAGAATGATGCTGGAAGAATAACCATTCCAAACTTCAGACACTATTACAGAGATGCAGTAATCAAAACAGCATGGTATTGGTACAAAAAAACAGACATATGGATGAATGGAACAGAATAGAGAGCCCATAAATAAACCCACAGACTTCTGGTCAATTAATTTTTGACAATGGAGTCAATAACATACAATGGAGTAAAGATAGTCTCTTCAGCAAATGCTGCTGGGATAACTGGGCAGATGCATTTAAATCCATGAAGTTAGAATACTCCTTCACACCATACACAAAAATTAACTCAAAATGGCTTAAAGAATTAAACATAGGACAGGACACTATAAATCTCTTAGAAGAAAACATAGGCAAAACTTTGTCTGACATAAATCTTAGCAATGTTCTCCTAGGACAGTCTACCCAGGCAATAGACATAAAAGCAAAAATAAACAAATGGCACCCAATTAAACTTATAGGCCTTTGCACAACAAAAGGAACCATAAGCAAAACAAAAATCAACCTATGGAATGAGAGAAAGTATTTGCAAAAAATGAGACTGACAAGGGCTTAATTTCCAGAATAGTTAAAAAGCTTATACAAATTAATAACCAAAAAAAAAAAAATAATCCAAAAATGAGCTGAAGACCTAAACAAGCAATTTTCCAATGAAGATAAACAATGGCCAATAATACATGAATAAATGCTCAATATGGTTAATTGTCAGAGAAGTGTAAATCAAAGCTACCATGAGGTATCACCTCACACCAGTCAGAATGGCCATCACTCATAAATCCACAAAGGATAAATTCTGGAGAGGCTGTGGAGAAAATGGAAACCTCCTCCACTGGTGTTTGGAATGTATTTTGGTGCAGCCAATATGGAAAACAGTATGGTGATTCCTCAAAAGACTAAAAATAGGTTTACCATATGATCTGACTGAAGCATTATGCTGTACACCAGAAATTGACACAACATTGTAAACTGAGTATACTTCAATAAAAATATATATAAATACAAGAAAAATATGTTCACAAATGACAAATGTTGGAGAGTGAGCTGAGGAAAGGGAGCCCTCCTACACTGTTGGTGGGAATGTAGTTTAGTGCAGCCATTATGGAAAACAGTATGGAGACTCCTCAAAAGACTAAAAATACACTTATCATATGATCTAGCAATCCCACTCCTGGGCATATATCCAGAATGAACCTTAATTCAAAAAGATATATGCACCCCAATATTCATAGCAGCACTATTTACAATAGGCAAGACATGGAAACAACCTAATGTCTATCGACAGATGACTGGATAAAGAAGTTGTGGTATATGTACACAGTGAAATTCTACTCAGCCATAAAAATAAAATAACACTATTTTCAGAAACATGGATGGGAGAAAGAAAAATACCATATGTTATCACTTATATGTGGAATCCAGAAATAAAAAGCCAAACAAATTTATTTACAAAACAGAACAGACCCACAGACATAGAAAATAAACTTGTGGTAACTAGGGTGGGAAAGGAGTGGGAAGGGATAAATTGGGAGTTCAAGATTTGCAGAGACTAATGTATATAAAATAGATAAACAAGTTCATACTGTACAGCACAGGAAATCATATTCAATATGTGGTAGTAACTTATGGTGAAAATAATATGTAAATGAATAAATGTATTTTCATGTATGGCTGAAGCATTATGCTGTATACCAGAAATTGACCCAGCATTGTAAATTGACTGTACATATATATGTATATGTCTATAGCATTGATTTTTGACAGTTTCTATTGTGTTTTGGAGAAGATCTTTTTGCATTGAGATAGTAAGTTGTTCTATTGTTTTCATGGACTTGTATGTCAAAAACTTTCCCCAAGATTGGACAGTTCTCAGCTCATATTTGTTTAAATAAATTGTCTGCCACTGATCCCTTGTCTTCTCCTGCTGATATACTAATTATTTTCATATTTATTTTCTGTTATCAAATCTGGTATCTCTATGTTTTCTTTACTTATTTTCTCTCTCACTTTCTAACTGAATTATTTCTATATTCCTATTCTACAAGTCACATATTCTTTCTTCCACCTGATCTTCCCTGTAACTGATGCTCTCTATTGCATTTTAAAAAATATCATTCATTGAATTATTCAGCTCCAGAATTTGTTTTTTTATATTTTCAATCTCTTTGGTAAAGAACTCATTCTGTTCATTAATTTTATTTCACAGTTTATTGAATTGTCTGTCTAAGATTTTTTTGTAATACTTTGAATTTCTAAATGAGAAATATTTTGAAATCTTTGTTAGATTACAACATTCTTGCTTTTCAGTTTGGTTGCAGAGAAATATAATTTTCTTTTGTGATACTGTATTTCCTTGATTTTTCGTAGTTGGTAGGTATGCAAGTCTGCTTTTGCATTTGAAGTAGCAGTAACCTCTTTAACTAAGGTTTTATGTCTTGTTTGGATTTTATAATTCAATGGTCTGACTATTAGAAACCTTCATTTTGTATTCTAGAATGTGGCATTATAGCTCAAGTCTATGTTTTCTTCCTTGCCCACCAATATTTGCCAATTATCTGAGCTCCCCCTGTGTCTATCAGAGGTTGCTTTTGCAGAGATACTTGGGAACACAAATAGGGAGCCAGCAGCAGAATGGGGATGATATGGATTTTGCCCTTGGAGTTAGGGGGTGTCCACAAGTCTGGTGGGGGAATCCTTGAGAGGAGTACTACCAGAAGTTTGTGGGTAGAGTTCCTGCAGAAGTCCTAAAGCAGGCAGCAGGAAACATTCCTTTAATGCTATTTGGTATTCTTATCTGTTTCATTCCCTTTCTTTTTTGTCCCCCTTGTTATGTAAGTCCCTTCAAAGAAAAGTAGGTGCTGCTAGGAGAAAAATGTTTCTCCAGCCACAACCCACAAAACTGAGATAACTAGGCAGACATCCACATTTTCACTTCCTCTTTGGAAGAGGACACTGCTTTCTGCCTCCTCTGCCAGAGAGATCACACTGTCTGTCAAAAGTCCAGCCTCATGCAGTGTGGCCCTGGAGGGAGAGACCATTTTAGCAAGTTCCTCTCTCTCTTCTGTGTCCAGTGATGTCTCTATCCTACCCCAATGGCATGTGTAAATTTCTGATCTGGAATGCTGGATTTCAACAAATTATCTTTCAACAGTGGGTACCTGCCCAGTTTTGCACTATTCAGGTCCAAGTGGGTGTGGTACAGGTTTGTTTACTTTTTGGATCCTCATATCTTACTAACTTCCTTTTTCTTTATTTCAGATGCACAGGTGGGTATAAATTTTCAGGGTCCCTTGCTTTAATGTGCAGAGGTAATTTAGTTGGTTACGGATGTCTAATTAGTTGTTTTAAAAGGAAAGAAAAGAAAGGAATAATTTGTGCCACCATGATGGTGATGTTACTCCTCAACATACTCTTTTTTAAATATATTTTTTGAAGTATAGTCAGTTTACAATGTTGTGTCAATTTCTGGTGTACAGCACAATACTTCAGTCATATAGGAACATACATATCTTCATTTTCATATTCCTTTTACCATAAGTTACTACAAGAAATTGAATATAGTTCCCTGTGCTATATAGTATAAGCTTGTTTATCTATTTTATATATAGTAGTATCTGCACATCTCTAACTCCCAATTTATCCCCTCCCACCTTCTTCTCCCCTTAGTAATCATAAATTTGTTCTCTATGCCTGTGAGTCTGTTTCTGTTTTGTATATAAGTTGTCTTATTTTTTTTTTTTGGTTCCACATGTAAGTGCTATCATATGGTTTTTATCTCTTTCTGGCTTACTTCACTGAGAATGACATTCTCCAGGCCCATCCATGTTGCTGCAAATGGCATTATTTTATCATTTTTGTGGCTGAATAGTATTCCATTCTATAAATATACTACAACATCTTTATCTAGTCATCTGTCAGTGGACATTTAGGTTGTTTCCTTGACTTGCCTATTGTAAATAATGCTGATATGAACATTGGAGTGGATGTATCTTTTTGAATCAAGGTTCCCTCTGGATATATGCTTAGGAGTGGGATTGCCAGATCTTATGGTAAGTCTATTTTTAATCTTTTGAGGAGTCTCCACAATGTTTTACACAATGGCTACACCAAACTACATTCCTACCAAAAATGTAGGAGGGTTCCCTTTTCTCCACAGCCTCTTCATCATTTATTGTTTCTAGATTTTTTAATGATGGCCATTCTGGTTGATGTGAGATGATATCTCATTGCAGTTTTGATTTGTGTTTCTCTGAAAATTCTCAAAAAATGTAAATTAAATATTTAACATTTTTTCATGTACTTATTGGCCATTTGAATGCCTTCATTGGATAATTGCTTGTTTAGGTCTTCAGCCCATTTTTGGATTGGGTTATTTTGGTTATAAGTTGTATAAGCTTTTTATATATTCTGAAAATTAAGCTCTTGTCTATCTCATTTTTTGCAAGTATTTTCTCCCATTCCATAGGTTGTCATTTTTTTTTTTGGCTTATGGTTTTCTTTGAACTGCAAAAGCTTATGAAGATATCATTTCTAAATGTGGTGAAATTTTGTAATCTTGAAATCTACTTTCTTATTAAATTTCCACCGTACAATCCGCTTAACTACTGTCACCATTTTCCCTTTTACCCCAGCCACTCAGGCTCTCATAACACCTGCTATATTCTCTGTTAATATAAGGTTGAGGTTTGTATTTTTAATTTTATTCTACATAGAAGTGAGTTTATTCTATATTCATTTTGCTCTATCTGTATTATTTCATGTAAAATAATATCCTGAGTTCATTTATGTTTGCAAGTTGTTACAAATGCTGGATTTACTTCTTTTCAAAGGTTGAAATATATTCCATTATATATATTATATATATAATTATATCTTTATAATATATCATTATATCATGATAACATAATTATATGTGTGTGTGTGTATATGTGTGTATATATATATATACACACATAGCATATCTCCTTTAATCATTCATCTCTTGATGGACACTTAGGTTGTTTCAATTTCACGTCCAGTGTAAATAATGCTGCTATAAATATGGGCATACAGATATACCTTTGAAATACTGATTTTATATCCTTTTGATACATACCCAAAAGTGAGGTTATAGGATCATATGGTGCTTCTATTTTTAACTTTTTGAAGAAATTTTATCATAATCTCCATAATGACTGTACCAATTTTCATTCCCTCTCATAGTACTAAGCTTCCCTTTTCTCCACATCCTCACCAACATCTGTTATTTGTAGACATTTTTGATGAAGTTATTCAGACAGACATGAGATGGTAATTCATCATAGTTTTAATTTACATTTTTTGATAATTAGCAACTTTGAGCATTGTTTAATGTGCTTTTTGGGAATCTGTATATCTTCTTTAAAAATTATTCAGGTCTTCTGTCCATTTTTAGTCAGTTTTTTAAAATTTTGATTTGTATGAGTTGTTTATATATTTTAGGTATTAAATCTTTAACAATCATACCATTGGCAAATATTTTTTCGTTATTCAGTCGGTTGTTTTTTGTTTTGTCAATGATTTTCTTTGTTGTGCAAAAGCTTTTAAGTTTAATTAGGTTTCATTTCTTTATTTTTTTTTTATTTTGTTCCTTTTGCCTTAGGAGATATATCCAAAATATTGCTACAATTTTTATCCAAGAATGTTCTCCCTATGTTGTCTTCTAGGAGTTTTCTGGTTTCAGGTCTTACATTTAGGTGTTTAATCCATTTTAAATTTTTATATAGTGTGAGGTAATGTTCTAATCTTACTGTTTCACAGCAAACTGTCCAGTTTTCCAAGCACTACTAGTAGAAGATGCTGTCTCCATTATAGATTCTTGCCACCTTTGTTGTAGATTGTGTGGTTTTACTTCTGGAATTTCTATTTTCTTCTGTTAATCAGTGTGTCTGTATTTGTGCCAGTATCATGCTGTTTTGATTACTGTAGCTATGAAGTATATTCAGAAGTCAGGGAGCATGATACTTCCAGCTTTGTAGCTTTGTCTTTTTGTTTTTAATTGATGTACAGTCAGTTTACAATGCTGTGTTAATTTCTAGTGTACAGCATAGTGATTCAGTTATACATACATACATATATATTCATTATCACACTATTTTTCATTATAAGCTATTACAAGGCATTGAATATAGTTCCCTGTGCTATACAGTAGGAGATTGTTATTTATCTGTTTTTTGTATAGTGGTTAGTATCTGCAAATCCTGAACTCCCAAGTTGTCTCTCCACATCTCTTTTCCCCCCAGTAACCATATGCTTATTTTCTATGTCTGTGAATCTGTTTCTTTTTATATAAGTTCACTTGTGTCATTTCTTTTAGATTCTACATATGTTATATATATACACATTATATATATATATATATATGTATTTTTATATATGTATATATATATATAGTATTTTTCTTCTATTTCTGACTTACTTCACTTACTATGATAATCTCTGGGTCCATCCATGTTGCTGCAAATGGCATTATTTTATCCTTTTTTATGGAGGAGTAATATTCCATTGTATATATAAACCACAACATCTTTATCCAGTCATTTGTTGATGGGTATTTAGGTTGCTTCATTTTCTTGGGTGTTGTAAAGAATGCTGCTATAAACACTGGGGTGGATGCATGTATCATTAAATTAGAGGGGTTTTTTTTTCCAGATATACACTCACAAGTGGGATTATTTGATTATATGGTGTCTATTTTTATTTTTTTTAAAGAATTCCATACTGTTTTCCATAATGGCTGCACCAAACTACATTCCCACTAACAATGTAGGAGAGTTCTATTTTCTCTAAACCTTCTCTAGCATTTATTATTTGTGGACTTTTTAATCATGGCCATTCTCACTGGTGTGAGGTGATATCTCATGGTAGCATTGATTTGCATTTCTCTGATAATTAGCAACACTAAGCATTTTTCACATGCTTATTGGCCATTTGTATGTATTCATTGGAGAAATGTTTGCTTATGTCTTCTGCCCATTTTTGATTGGGCTGTTTGTTTTGTTATTAAGTTGTATGAGTTTTTTGTATATTCTGGAAATTAAGCTTTTGTCAATTGCATCATTTGCAAATATTTTCTCCCACTCCATAGTTTGTCATTTCATTTTGTTTATAGTTTCCTTTGCTGTTCAAAAGCTTATAAATTTAATTAGGCCCCATTTGTTTATTTTTGCTTTTGTTCCTATTGCCTGGGTAGAGTGCTCTAGGAGATCATTGCTAAGATTTATGTTAGAGAATATTTGCCTATATTTTCTTCTAGGAAATTTATGTTGTCATGCCTTATGTTTAATTTTTTAAGTTACTTTGAGTTTATTTTTGTTTATGGTGTGAGGGAGTGTTCTTCATTTTACTTATAGTTCTCTAACTCTGTGAATTTAGGAGTAAGTTATCTACTGGGGTGTTGAAGGGTGGTTTTTATGTGGGATCATGCCTGTGTAGACTGTGCATCTAATATTTTTGTTACAAGGGTAGTTTTAGTATGGATGTGTGCCATGTCTCTCCTCTGTATGTTTTGGCTGTTATCCCCTTGATTGGTCAAATATAGTTGGTGTTGTGTTGATGAGCCTGCACTGGACATTGTGCATGGATCCTTCTTTTCTGTGTGGTTGTCACATACCTGTCCAGGTCTGTATGCTCTTGTTATTGGAGTAAAAGACCCCAGATCTGTTTCTGAGCTGTGGTGTGTGGTAGGCTGAATTGGAGTGCTTCTGCTAGGAGAAGAGCTGCTTAGTATTCCTACACAGGAGTTATCCACTGGGAAGTGCCCTTTGTGGTGTTGCCTATCATTCATTGTGTGGGCTTTCAAAGTACATGCTGCCCTTGTCCCTGCCTCAGCAGCAGAAATGCTGGCAACTTGTCCTGGTGTCCCTTAGGCTCTGTGCTCACAAAGTCACCAGTGCAGGTCCTTTGATATCAGGCACTGGAACCTCTGATGTGTGTGTGTAGTCATTCACCTGGATCCACCATGGGCTACAGTTTTGACCTAAGCCTCAGCCCTGCCTCCACATAGACATGTCTGCTGATAATGCAAGACCTGCCCCTGCTGCACACCAGTATTCTGCTCAGATGTCCCAGTGGTGCTGAGTTTGCAAACGCACCAGTGCAGCAAATATGCCACAGCCACCTGGGACTGGAATCAAATTTCAGCCCTGCTTCTGAAGTAATGCAACCCCTAGGAATATGTTCAGCCCTGTCTCTGCTTGGGAGCTGTGCACTAGTGATTGTGCCTCTCTAGAGGAAACCAAGAATAGTGCTATGTCTGGATCTCATCCCTATCTCCATGAGACTGCATTGACAATGCTGCAGCCAAGCAATGCCCTCTGGGCTAGTGGATAAGGTTGCTCTGGCCAGGCCATGTTGCATCCCTCTCTTTGCCTGCACCAGCTGTGCAGTCTTCTCTTTTGGAACCTGGCTTTTTTGCACACTCCCAGCCTCAGCCCACACCACAATCCAGCCTCCTGAGGCTGCCTCCATGCAGTTCACCCTAGTCTTCTCCCTAGGCCTGTCTGCTGAAGCCCAAACTCAGCACCCAGTCTCAGTATGCATCAGCCAGGTTGCATCTCAGACTATAGATTGCATGGACTCTCTGTGCTTGTTTCTCTCCATTCTGTCTGCCAAGTGGCTGCTGCTTTCTCCTCCAAGCTTCTGAAGCTCTCCTTCTGTCCCAGCTGACCTCTCTGATGGAGAGTGGGTTTTCCAGTGTGAGGGCACTTTTCCTCTTTCATCACTCCCTCCCAAGCAGGCAGGTCCCACTTTGTTTTCCTTTTAAACTTTTTTTTGGGTAAAGATTTTTCTTGTAGTTCCAATTATACAAGATCTTCTGCCAAGTTCAGTAGGCATTCTGTGAGAATTGTTTCATATGTAGATGTATTTTTGATATATTCATGGGAGAGATAGAGCTCTGCATTCTTCTATTTTGTCATCTTAAATCTCCTTTGGCAATGATATTTTGGACATGACACCAAAAACACAAACAACAAAAGCACAAATCAACAAATGGGACAACCTCAAACTCAAAAGCTACTTTAGAGCAAAGAATCAATTAGAAAAATGAAAAAACAGTGTACAGAATGGGAGAAAATCTTGGTAAATCATATATCATATAAGCAGTTAATATCAAAATATATAAAGAATTTACATAACTTGACAACAATAAGCGAAGCAATCCAATTAAAAAATGGGCAAAAGAGCTAAATACATTTTTTCCAAAAAAGATATCAAAATGACTATGAGGCACATTAAAAGATGCTCAATATCACTCATCATCAAAGAAATGTGAATACACACCACAATGATGTAATATTTCACATCTATCAGAATGGCTATCATCAAGGAGACAAGAGAAAACAAATTCTGGTGAAGATATGGTGTAAAGGGAACACTTAAACACTGTTGGTAGGCATGTAAATTAGTCCAACCATTATGAAAACAATATAGAGGTTCTTCAAAACATTCCAAGTAGATCTACCATATGATCCAACAATTGTAGTTTTGGATATAGATCCAAAGTAAATGAAAACAAGCATTTGAAGAGAGATATGTACTCTCATGTTTACTGCAACATTATTCACAATAGCCAAGATATATTAAGAAGCCAAATGCCCATCAATGGATGCACTGATATAAATTATATAATGAATGGAATATTATTTATCCATGAGAAAGGAGGATATTTTGTCATTTGCAATAACATGGATGACATTTGAGCACATTATGCTACGTGAGATAAGCCAGACAGAGAAATACATATACAGTATAATATTACCTATATGTAGAATCTAGAAATGTTAAACTTGTAAAAAAAAAAAAAAAAAGAAAGAAACAGAAAGTAAAATGGTGTTTATGAAGGACTCAGGTTTTGGGGGAAAAGAATTATGGTGTTTAAGGGCACAAAATTGGAGCAAGTACTAAATAAGCCATAGAAACTGATGTATAGTATATTGAATATAGGCAATATATTTTTCATATAGTACAATCATATTTTATTATAAGTATTTAATATGAAAATTATATAATTGCAATGATAATCAAATTACAATTTATAAGTATATCAAAGTAGCATGCTTTACACCTTAAATTTATACAGTGTTACTTGTCAAATTTATCCAATAAAAAAGAAAATGATCACATTAACAATAGCATTAGAAACAGTAAAGTAAACTTACCAAGGAGGTGAAAGATCTCTAGTCTGAAACCTACAAGACATTAATGAATAAAATTAAGGACAATACAAGAAAAAAGAAAGGTATCCCATGTATTTATTCTGAATGAAATAATTTTGTTAAAATGTTTATACCACAAAGAGCCATCTATAGATTAATTGCAATCCCTATCAAGATTTCTATGGCATTTTTTTGCTTTACAGAAATAGAGAAAAACTCCTAAAATGTATATGGAACCACAAAACCCCTGAATAGTCTAAGAAAACCTTAAGGAAGAAGAACAAAGGGGGAATTATCATGCTTTCTAATTTCAAGCTATAACCTAAAGCTATAGTAATAAAAACAGTATGGTACTACTATAAAAATAGAAAAAATAGTTCAAAGGAATACAAATAAACCACAAATAAACCCAAGCATATATGGTCAACTAATATTTGAAAAGGGAGCCAAGAATACTAAATGGATAAAAGACAATTTCTTCAATAAATAGTGTCAGGAAACTTTGATAGTCACATGTAGAAGAATGAATCTAGACCTGTATCTTACACCACTCACAAAAAATAATTTGTAATGGTTTAAAGACTTAAACATAAAACCTGAAGCCAGAAAACTTCTGGGGGAAAAAATAGAGAAAATCTCCTTGACATGAGTCTTAACAATGATTTTTTTGGATATGATACCTAATACACAAATAACAAAATAAAAATAATAATAAAACAAGTGGAGATACATCAAACTAAAATGCTTCTGCACAGCCAAAGAAACAATTCACAAGGTAAAAAGAAAACCTACAGAATGAAAAAAATTAAAACCATATATCTGATAAGGTATTCATATCCAAAATATATAAAGAACTCAAACAACCCAATAACAAATAAATACATAATACATAAATAGACAAACCAAATAATCCAATTTTTAAAAGTACAAAAGACCTGAATAGGCTTTTCTCCAAGGAAGATATATTAAAGACAAATAGGTAAATGAAAATATGTTCAACATCACTGGTTATTAAGAAAATACAAGTCAAAACCACAGTGAGATATCTTCTGATGCCTCTTGAATAGTGATCATTAAAAACACAAGGCATGAAAAATTCTGGTGAGAATGTGGAGAAAAGGAAACCTACATGCACTGTAGGCGAAATTGTGATCTGGAACATTCTCTATGGAAAACAATATGGATAAAAGTAAAAAAAAAAAAAAAGAAATAGAACTAACATATGGTTTAGCAATTGCATTTCTGGGAATGTATCCAAAGGAAACAATAGCACTAAGTCAAAAATATGTCTGCACCCCATGTTCATGGCAACAGTATTTACAAAAGCCATGCCATGGAAACAAACTAAGAGTTTATTGACAGATGAATGGATTAAAATATTATATATGAATATTATTCAGCCATGAGAAAATCCTGCCATTTGTGACAACAAACATAGATCTTGAGGACATTATGTTAAGTGAAATAAGTCATACAGAGAAAGACGCTGTGTGGTCTCACTTATATGTAGAATCTTAAAAAGAAAGAAAGAAAAAAAGAAAGAAAGAAAGAAACAAACAAACAAACAAACAAACAAACAAACAAACTTATAGAGAAGGGGATCAAATCTGAAGTTACCAGAAGTGGAAGGTGTAAGGAGGGGAAACAGAAGAAAGGTGGGCAAAAGGCACATAGTTACAAGACAAATAAGTACAAGGGCTGTAATATGCAGCATGATGATTATAGCTTAACATTGCTGTATAATATATATGAAAATTAGGACAGCAAATCAGAATTCTCACGATGATTTTTTTTCTTTTCTTGCTTTCTTTTTTATTGTATTTGTATGAGATAATGGATGCTAACTACACATAGTGTAGTAATCATTTTATAATATATGTAAGCCAAAGAATTGTCACAATATATGTAAGTCAAACTTATGCAGTGATGCATGTCAATCATATTTCAATAAAACTTTAAAAATAAATTAGAAAAATCTCTTACGAACACCCTAACTTTACACCTCAAGGAACTAGGAAAATAAGGACAGATGAAGCCCAAATTAGCAGAAGGAAGGGAATAATAAATATTTGAGTGGAAATAAATAAGAGAACAGAGAAAACCAGAAAATGTCAACAGAACTAACGGCTGTTTTTTTCTGAAAGCTAAACAAAATTGGCAAACCTTTGGCTAGACATAGAGAGGTAACTCCAATAAATGCAATCAGAATTGAAGGAGAAGACATTATAACTAATACTGTAGAAACACATAGGAACAAAAGAGACTGATCAATCGTATGTAGACAAATTATATACCATAGAAGAAACTGCTGAATCTCCAGAAACATGCAATCTAACAAGACTTTTTTTTAACATTTTTTATTGATTTATAATCATTTTACAATGTTGTGTCAAATTCCAGTGTTCAGCACAATTTTTCAGTTATTCATGGACATATACACACTCACTGTCACATTTTTTTCTCTGTGAGTTATCATAACATTTTCTATATATTTCCCAGTGCTATACAGTGTAGTCTATTCTAAAATTTTGAAATCCCAGTCTATCCCTTCCCACCCTCCACCCCCCTGGTAACCACAAGTCTGTATTCTCTGTCTGTGAGTCTATTTCTGTCCTTTATACACGCTTTGTTTTTGTTTGTATGTTTGTTTTGGTTTTTGTTTTTTAGATTCCATATATGAGCGATCTCATATGGTATTTTTCTTTCTCTTTCTGGCTTACTTCACTTAGAATGACATTCTCCAGGAGCACACATGTTGCTGCAAATGGCATTATGTTGTCGGATTTATGGCTGAGTAATATTCCATTGTATAAATATACCAACTCTTCTTTACCCAGTCACCTGTTGATGGACATTTAGGCTGTTTCCATGTTTTGGCTATTGTAAATAGTGCTGCTATGAACATTGGGGTGCAGGTGTCATCCTGAAGTAGATTTCCTTCTGGATACAAGCCCAGGAGTGGGATTCCTGGGTCATATGGTAAGTCTATTCCTAGTCTTTTGAGGAATCTCCACACTGTTTTCCATAGTGGCTGCACCAAACTGCATTCCCACCAGCAGTGTAGGAGGGTTCCCCTTTCTCCACAGCCTCTCCAGCATTTGTCATTTGTGGATTTTTGAATGACGACCATTCTGACTGGTGTGAGGTGATACCTCATTGTAGTTTTGATTTGCATTTCTCTGATAATTAGTGATATTGAGCATTTTTTCATGTGCTTTTTGATCATTTGTATGTCTTCCTTGGAGAATTGCTTGTTTAGGTCTTCTGCCCATTTTTGGATTGGGTTGTTTATTTTTTTCTTATTGAGTCGTATGAGCTGCTTATATATTCTGGAGATCAAGCCTTTGTCGGTTTCACTTGCAAAAATTTTCTCCCATTCCGTAAGTTTTCTTCTTGTTTTACTTCTGGTTTCCTTTGCTGTGCAGAAGCTTGTAAGTTTCATTAGGTCCCATTTGTTTATTCTTGCTTTTATTTCTTCTAGGAGAAAATTTTTTAAATGTATGTCAGATAATGTTTTGCCTATGTTTTCCTCTAGGAGGTTTATTGTATCCTGTCTTATGTTTAAGTCGTTAATCCATTTTGAGTTGATTTTTGTATATGGTGTAAGGGAGTGTTCTAGCTTCATTGTTTTACATGCTGCTATCCAGTTTTACCAACACCATTTGCTGAAGAGACTGTCTTTATTCCAATGTATATTCTTGCCTCCTTTGTCAAAGATGAGTTGACAAAAAGTTTGTGGGTTCCTTTCGGGGCTCTCTATTCTGTTCCATTGGTCTATATGTCTGTTTTGGTACCAATACCAAGCTGTCTTGATGACTGTAGCTCTATAGTATTCTCTGAAGTCTGGGAGAGTTATTCCTCCAGCCTCTTTCTTTCTCTTCAGTAACGCTTTGGCAATTCTCAGTCTTTCATGGTTCCATATGAATTTTATTATGATTTGTTCTACTTCTGTGAAATATGTCCTGGGTAATTGGATAGGGTTTGCATTAAATCTGTAGATTGCCTTGGGCACTGTGACCATTTTAACACTATTGATTCTTCCAATCCAAGAGCATGGAATATCTTTCCATTTTTTAAAGTCTTCTTTAATTTCCTTCATCAATGGTTTATAGTTTTCTGTGTATAATTCTTTCACCTCCTTGGTTAGATTTATTCCCAGATATTTTATTAATTTGGGTGCTATTTTAATGGGGATTGTTTCTTTACTTTCTTCTTCTGTTGATTTATCATTAGTGTAAAGAAATGCAACTGATTTTTGAACGTTAATTTTGTAACCTGCTACCTTGCTGAATTCTTCAGTCAGCTCTAGTACCTTTTGTGTGGACCTTTTAGGGTGTTCTATATATAGGAACATGTCATCAGCATATAATGACACTTTTACCTCTTATTTTCCAGTTTGGATCCCTTTTATTTCTTTCTCTTGCCTGACTGCTGTGGCTAGAACTTCCAGGACTATGTTGAATAGGAGTGGTGATAGTGGGCATCCTTGTCTTGTCCCAGATTTTAGTGGGAAGCTTTTGAGTTTTTCCCCGTTGAGTACTACGCTGGCTGTAGGTTTGTCATATATAGCTTTTATTATGTTGAGATATGTTCCCTCTATACCCACTTTGGCGAGAGTTTTTATCATAAATGGGTGTTGAATTTTATCAAATGCTTTTTCTGCATCGATTGAGATGATCATGTGGTTTTTGTCCTTTCTTTTGTTGATGTGATGTATTACACCGATTGATTTGCATATGTTGAACCACCCTTGTGTCCCTGGGATGAACCCCACTTGGTCATGACGTATAATCATTTTTATGTGTTGTTGGATTCCATTTGCTAAAATTTTGGTGAGGATTTTGGCGTCTATGTTCATCAGTGATATTGGCCTATAATTCTCTTTTTTGGTAGTGTCTTTGCCTGGTTTTGGTATCAGGGTGATGGTGGCTTCATAGAATGAGTTTGGGAGTATTCCCTCCTTTTCAATCTTCTGGAAGAGTTTGAGAAGGACTGGTATGAGTTCTTCTTTGTATGTTTGGTAGAATTCCCCAGTGAAGCCGTCTGGTCCTGGACTTTTATTTCTAGGGAGGTTTTTAATTGCTTTCTATTTCCTTTCTAGTGATCGGATTGTTCAAGTGTTCAGATTCTTCTTGATTCAGTTTTGGTGGACAGTATGTTTCCAGAAACTTGTCCATCTCCTCTAGGTTATCCAGTTTGGTTCCGTATAGTTTTTCATAATATTCTCGTATGATATTCTGTATTTCTATTTTATTTGTTGTAATTTCTCCATTTTCCTTTCTTATTTTGCTAATTTGTGCTCTCTCTTTTTTCTTCTTTGTGAGTTTGGCCAGAGGTTTGTCGATTTTATTTACTTTTTCAAAAAACCAGCTTTTAGTTTGGTTGATTTTTTCTATGGTCTTGTTAATCTCTATTGTATTTAATTCCTCTCTGATCTTTATTATTTCCTTCCTTCTGCTGCTTTTTGGGGCTTTTTGTTCTTCTTTTTCTTATTCAATCAGCTGGTGGGTTAAATTGTTTATTTGAGATTGTTCTTTTTTGAGGAAGGCCTGTATCGCTATAAACTTCCCTCTTAGCACTGCCTTTGCTGTGTCCCATAGGTTTTGAGTGGTTGGGCTTTCATTATCATTTGTCTCAAGGTATTTTTTAATTTCAGCTTTGATTTCCTCATTGATCCATTGTTTTTTCAATAACATATTGTTTAATCTCCATGCTTTCCTTTTTTTCTCCTTTGTTCTGCTGTTGTTGATTTCCAATTTCATGGCATTGTGGTCAGTAAAGATGCTTGAGATAATTTCTATCTTCTTAAAATTGTTGAGGTTTCTTTTGTGCCCAAGTATATGATCGATCCTGGAAAATGTTCCATGTGCACTTGAAAAGAATGTATATCCTATTTTTTGGGGGTGTAATGCTCTGAAAATATCCACCAAATCTCATTTTTCTATTGTAGTATTTAATTTCTCTGTTGCCTTGTTTATTTTCTGTCTGGAAGATCTGTCTAGTGATGTTAATGCAGTGTTAAAATCTCCAACTATGATTGTATTCCCATCAATAACCTCCTTTATCTCTGTTAGTAATTCTTGTATGTACTTAGGTGCTCCTATATTGGGTGCATATATATTAACGAGTGTAATATCCTCATCTTGTATCACTCATTTAGTCATTATAAAATGTCCTTCTTTATCTTTCTTTATGGCCTTTGTTTTAAAGTCTATTTTGTCTGAAATCTGTACTGCAACACCTGCTTTTTTGGCTTTTCCATTTGCATGGAATATCTTTTCCATCCTTTCACTCTCAATCTATATGTGTCCTTCTCCCTAAAGTGGGTCTCTTGTATGCAGCATATTGAAGGCTCTTGCTTTATTATCCAGTCTGCCACTCTGTGTCTTTTGACTGGAGCATTTAGTCCATTAACTTTTACAGTAATTAATGATAGATGTGTGTTTATTGCCATTTTGAACTTATCATTGCAGTTGAATTGGTATATCCTCTTTGTTCCTTTCTTCTTCCTTTTGTGGTTTGGTAATTTTCCTTTGTATTATCATGGATTTTATTTAATTTTTGTGACTCCTTTGTAAATTTTTGACTTTTGGTTACACTTTTTTGTAAATCTATTAACCCATTACTATAACTGTTTTTATTAAACTGATAGTAACATGATCTCAAACCCATCCTACTGTTAAAAAAATTTAAAAAAGAAAGAAATCAATATTCTGTATTTCCCTGCCTCCCTCTTCCACTCTCAGTGATTTGTATGTCTTCTTTTATAATTTCATGTTTACTTTATTTGTAATTCATGAGTTATCACCTTTCCAGTTGTGTGTTTCTCATTTCTGTAGCATCCTGCTGCTTTTCTATTTACAATAGCCCTTTCAATATTTCTTTTAACATGGGTTTAGTGTTGCTAAACTCCTGCAGTTTTTTTTGTCTGTTAAACTCTTTATTTCTCCTTCTATCCTCAAGGATAGCCTTGCTGGATAAAGTATCCTAGGCTGCACCTTTTTTTCATTCAGGGCTTTGAATATATCTTGCCACTCCCTTCTGGCCTGTTTTGTTTGTGTAGAGTAATCAGCTGAGAGCTTTATGGGGGTTCCCTTGTAACTTACTCTTTGCTTTTGTCTTGCTGCCTTTAGAATCATTTCTTTATCCTTGACTCTGGCCATCTTGATTATGATATGTCTTGGTGTGGGTCTATTTGGGTTCTTCCTGTTTGGGACCCTCTGATCTTCTTGTACTTGTATATCTGATTCCTTCTTTAAGTTTGGGAAGTTTTCAGTCATGATTTCTTCAAAAACCTTTTCAATCCCCTTTGATCTTTCTTCTCCTTCTTGGACCCCTATTATGCGAAGATTGGGATGCTTTATATTATCCCATAGGTCCCATATGCTATTTTCATTATTTTTTATTTGCTTCTCTTGTAGTTCTTCTGAATGGGTGCTTTCTATTACCCTGTCTTCTAGATCACTAATTCGTTCCTCTGCATTATCTAGTCAGCTTTGCACAACTATTAGATCATTCCTCATCTCTGTCAATGAGTTTACCCATTCTACTTGGCTCTTCTTTATAGCTTCAATTTCATTTTTGACATATTTTATATCTCTAAATACTATCTCTTTTAATTCCTTCAGCAATTTGATCACTCCTTTTTTGAAATCTTGATCTACTAGGCTATCGATGTCTATTTCGTTGATCTTTCTTTCAGGGGATTTCTCTTGTTCTTTTAATTGGGAAAAGTTTTTCTGCTTCTTCATCTTGCTCATACCTCTTTGGCACTGTGGTTTATGGAGTATCAGTTGTCTATTTTGGTCCTTAAGGATTTCATCTATCTGATGCCTATTTAGGAATAGAACTTAGGAAAAAAAGAAAAATAAATAAAAGAGAGAGAGAAAGAATTTTAAAAGAAGGGAGAAAGAGGGTTTGAAAACAGTGTATAATGAATAATAGAAGAGTGAGTTGAAGCAGAGTATTAATCGGGTTGAGACGTCCTTTTGAAACGTTTACAAAAAAAGGGGGGGGAGATGAATAGATGTATTTGAAACCTGTGTCTAATCAATAGCAGGACATCAAAACCCAAGAGAAAGAGAAATGAATTAAGAAGTAAAGATTAAGAGAGTAATAGAAAATAGATAGGTAAAAACAGATTTAAAAAAAAAAGGGGGGGGGGGTTTGTCAGTGTTCTCCTGGAGTCTGTGTGCTTTTAATGTGAAGTCTTTCTGTCTTCGTCCTGTTTTGGAAGCTCAGCTTGCTGTTTTCAGAGGCCCTCCGTTGGCGCCCTCTTCTGTGCTGCTCCCAGCGCCTGTCGGCAAGCAGATCGCGCCTCCTCCTAACACTGGGTCAGGTGCAGCTCTCTGCTGTGGGCGGGCGGGTCGCTGCACCTCCAGATGCCTCAGTCAGTTGTTGCAGACTGGCCGGGTAGGAGGGCGGGTCGTGCCCCCTCCCAGCACCTCGGTCAGGGGCTGTGTTCCTGCCCGAAAGGCGGGGGTCTGCTCTCGCTCTACCTGCGCCACCGCAGGTAGCTCCGCTGCTCAGTGTGGCTGCGAGCTCTGCCCTGGTCGGCCCTCCGCCCTGGTCGGCGCTCCGCGGGTGGGCTCGGGGAAGACTGAGGGACAGCCCTGTCCCTGCTCCGAGCCAAAACCCAGCTCCTTGTTTGTCTTTGTGGAGCAAGTTCTCTGAGGGACCAGGATGGAAGGATCCTATCTGCCCTGGGCTGCAGGCCAGTCTCAGTCTGGCCTTTGAGGCTGCTAAGCCCTTCGGTGTGGATGCAGGTTTCGCCCCCGCCCCTGCCCCCGCCTGAGTGCTCAGCGCGGAGGATATGGTGGCTGTGCCTGAGCCCCGCCTCTCTTCCCCCGAAAACCTTCCGTGGGTTTTCAGAGATGGGGGTGTGCACCCTTCCCCCGAGAGCACATCAACCTTGCTGTTTTATGGAGGGCCCAGGTTGTTCTGCCCTGTGCACCCACAGCCACGGCGCGCAGCCCCTTGCGTTCCCCCAGGGCTGCCTCCGTACAGCCACTTCCGTCCTCCGCCCGGCTTGTGCAGCTTGGCCCTGCCCGCGGCTGCCGGCCTGCGTCTCAGGCTGGGTGTCGGGGGGATGCTCTTTGCCCGTTTAACTTAGTTCTGTTAGTCAAGGGCTGCTCTGTACAGATCCGAGCCTCGGATGCTCCCCCTCCGTCCCGCTGGCCTCTCAGTTGGAGAGGGGAGACCCAGCAAGCAAGCGCGCCTTTGCCGCTCCCTCCCCGTGGGACCCGTCCTGTGCTGCTTTGCCTTTTGTTCTTTCTTTTTTCCTTTTCTCCTACCAGATTTTTGGCGTCTTTATCTTTTGAAGAGGGCGATGTTCTGTCGGAGTTCCACAGGTGCTCTGGTTGGCTGAGTGGGTCTGTAGATGTGGGTCTTGGTGTATTTGTGGGAGAGGGTGACCTGCGAGCGTCCTTCTACTCCGCCATCTTCTCTGTCTCCCCTAACAAGACTTAATAAGAAAGAAATAGAAAATCTGAACAGAACAATAATGAGTAAGGATATTGAATCAGTAATCAAAAACCTCCCAAAATAGGATAACATTACCCTGATACCAAAACCAGATAAGGACATTTCAAGAGAAGACAACTATAGATCAATTTACCTGATGGATACTGATATAAAAAAATCAACACAACATAAGCAAATGAACCGTTGACCAAGTGGGATTTATTCCTGGGATACAAGGATGTTTCAACATATGCAAGTCAATCAATGTGATACACCCACACTAACAGAATGAAAAATAAAAACCGCAGGATTAACTCAATGGATCCAGAAAAAGCATTTAACAAAATACAGTGTCATTTCATGATAGAAACTCTCAACAGTTGAATGAACATACCTCAACATAATACAGGTCATATAGGAGAAACCCATAATTAACTTATTCTTGGTAAAAATCGAAAGCTTTTCCTCTCAGATCATGAATATGACAACAGTGTCCGTAATCACCAGTATTATTCAATATAGCACTGAAAGTACTAGCTATGACAATTAAGAAAGATTAATAAATAAAAATCATTCCAATTTGAAAGTGGTAAAATTTTAATTATTTGCAGATGATGCAAACTTATACATATAGAAAATTCCAAAGACTCAATCAGAAGACTTGGGATTACTGAATTTAGAAGAGCTGTGGAATATAAAATCAACATACATGAATAGTTTACATTTCTAAACACTAAAAATGAAATATCTGAAAAAGAAATGAGAAAAACTACCCCATTCACTACAGTATCAAAAACAATAAAATATCTATGAATAAATTTAACCAAGGAAGTGACAGATATGTACAACAAAAATTACAAGATTTTGCCTAAAGAATCAAGGAAGATAAACAAGTGGAAATATTTCCTGTGTTTGTGGATTGAAAGAGTTAAATTTTTAAAATGTCCAAAGCCAACTATAGATCCTGCACAATCACTATCAAAATTCCAATGGCATTTTCCACAGAATTAGAGATAACAACTCTAAAACCTGCAAAGAATTACAAAAGACCCAAATGGCCAAAACAATCATGAGAAAGAAAAACACAGCCTGAGGCATCATACTTCATGATTTCAAACTATACTACAAAGCTATGGTATGGTGTTGCCATAAATATAAATACATAAGCCAATAATTAAACCCCAAATAAATGTTAATCCAATATTTGACATGGGAAACAGGAATACTCAATGAGATAATGACAATCTCTTTTATAAATGGTGATGGAAAAACAAGATAACCATATACAAACAAATAAAATTGTACCCCTATCATACACCACTCACAAAATAGCTCAAAATGGACCAAAGACTTAACTAGAAGAATGGATACTATTCAACTAATAGATGAAAACTGGAAGAAAGGTCTTCAACATTGCTCTTGGAAATATTTTTTCAGGCTATGACAGCAAAAGCACAAACATCAAAAGCAAAAACCAACAAGTGGGACAATATCAACCTTAAAGCTTCTGCCCAGCAAAAGACTCCCTCAATGATTAAAAAGGTAACCTATGGAATGGGAGAAAATATGTGCAGAGCAAGTGTCAGGTATGGATTTAATGTCAAAAATACATAAATGGTTATATTTATGTATGAGAATGCTTGTGTACTGTTGGTGGAATTGTATACTGGTTCAGTCACTATGGTGAACAGTGTGGAGATTTATCAAAAATTTAAAAATAGAACTATCATATGAACCACTGGTCTCACTAATTGCTAAATATCCAAATTTAAGAAGAATGAAATATCAAAAAGATATTTGCACTTCTATGTTATTGTATCATTACTCACAATAAGTCAAGATATGTAAGCAACTTAATTGTCAACGTTTGAATGGAGAAAGAAGATATGATATGTGGGAGGGAAGGTATAATTCAGTGGTAGAATGCATGAGATCCTGGATTCAATCCTGTAAAACCAATCAATCAGTAAAACTAGTTACCTTCTTAAAAATAACAACAACAAAAAAGATGTGGGGTGTGTGTGTGTGTGTATGAATATTTTTCAGACTAATGGAAAGAAATCATGCAATTTATGACAACATGGAGGGATCTTGTGGACATTATGCTAAGTGAGATAAACAAGACAGAGGACAGATACTGTATGATATCATTTATATGTGGAACTTGAAAAAGCCAAACTCATAAAAACAGAGAGGAGAAAAATGTTTACTAGGGCCTGGAGTTTGTGGAATAGCAGAGACATTGCTTAAGGTTACAAACTTACGAATAAGAAATAAATATGTCCTAGAGATAAAATGCACATTCTAGTGATTATAGATAATAGTACTGTATTATAAACAATATTTTTAAAAGGGGATTGTTTCTTTACTTTCTTTTTCTGTTGATTCATTGTTAGTGTAAAGAAATGCAACTGATTTTTGAACGTTAATCTTGTAACCTGCTACCTTGCTGAATTCTTCGATCAGCTCTAGTAGTTTTTGTGTGGACCTTTTAGGGTTTTCTATATATAGGAACATGTCATTGGCACATAGTGACACTTTTACCTCTTCTTTTCCAATTTGGATCCCTTGTCTTTCTCTCTCTTGCCTGATTGCTGTGGCAAGGACTTCCAAGACTATGTTGAATAGGAGTGGTGATAGTGGGCATCCTTGTCTTGTATCAGATTTTAGTGGGAAGGCTTTCAGTTTTTCTCTGTTGAGTACTATGCTGGATGTAGGTTTGTCATATATAGCTTTTATGATGTTGAGATATGTTCTCTCTGTACCCACTTTGGTGAGAGTTTTTACCATAAATGGGTGTTGAATTTTATCAAATGCTTTTTCTGCATCTATTGAGACGATCATGTTGTTTTTGTCCCTTCTCTTGTTGATGTGATGTATTACATTGATTGATTTGTGAATGTTGAACCACCCTTGTGTCCCTGGGATGAACCCCACTTGGTCATGATGTATAATCTTTTTTATGTGTTGTTGGATTCTATTTGCTAAAATTTTGGTGAGGATTTTGGCGTCTATGTTCATCCATGATATTGGTCTGTATTTCTCTTTTTTGGTAGTGTCTTTGCCTGGTTTTGGTATCAGGGTGACGGTGGTTTCATAGAATGAGTTTGGGAGTATTCCCTCCTTTTCAATCATCTGGAAGAGTTTGAGAAGGACTGGTATGAGTTCTTCTTTGTATGTTTTGTAGAATTCCCTGGTAAAGCTGTCTAGTCCTGGACTTTTATTTGTAGGGAGGTTTTTTACTGCTATTTCGATTTCATTAGCAAAGGAAAGCATAAGTAAAACAAAACAACAACCTATGGAATGGGAAAAAATTTTGCAAATGAAACCGACAAAGGCTTGAGCTCCAGAGTATATAAGCAGCTCATACAACTCAATAAGAAAATAAACTACCCAATCCAAAAATGGGCAGAAGAACTAAACAAGCAATTCTCCAATGAAGACATACAAATGATCAATAGACACATGAAAAAATGCTCCATATCACTAATTATCAGAGAAATGCAAATCAAAACTACAATGAGGTATCACCTCACACCAGTCAGAATGGCCATCATTCAAAAATCCACAAATGACAAATGCTGGAGAGGCTGTGGAGAAAAGGGAACTCTCCTACACTGCTGGTAGGAATGCAGTTTGGTGCAGCCACTGTGGAAAACAGTATGGCGATTCCTCAAAAGACTAGGAATAGACTTACCATATGACCCAGGAATCCTGTTCCTGGGCATATATCCAGAAGGAATCCTACTTCAGGATGACACCTGCACCCCAATGTTCATAGCAGCATTATTTATAATAGCCAAGACATGGAAACAGCCTAAATGTCCATCAACAGATGAGTGGATAAAGAAGAAGTGGTATATTTATACAATGGAATACTACTCAGCCATAAAAACCGACAACATAATGCCATTTGCAGCAACATGGATGCTGCTGGAGAATGTCATTCTAAGTGAAGTAAGCCAGAAAGAGAAAGAAAAACACCATATGAGAGCGCTTATATGTGGAATCTAAAACAAACATACAAGGCATAAATACAAAACAGAAATACACTCACAGACATAGAATACAAACTTGTGGTTGCCAGGGGGGCGGGGGGGTGGGAAGAGATAGACTGGGATTTCAAAATTGTGGAATAGATAAACAAGATTATACTGTATAGCACAGGGAAATATATACAAGATCATATGGTAGCTCACAGAAAAAAAAATGTGACAATGAATATATATATGTTCATGTATAACTGAAAAATTGTGCTCTACACTGGAATTTGACACAACATTGTAAAATGATTGTAAATCAATAAAAAATGTTAAAAAAACAATAAAAAAATAGTAAACTTGCTAAGAGAGTGGATCTTAATTATTCCTGTTGCAAAAAAATGATAATTATGTGATCTAATAGAGGTGTTAGCAAATGCAGCAATGGCAATCTTATTTCAATATATAAATGTATCAAATCAATATATTATGTACATTAAATTTAAACACAATATTTTCTATCTAATATAGTTCAAGAAAAAGAATAATCAAGGAGTACTAGGTACAACTTTATGTGCACAAATATAAAAACATGGATGAAATAGACCAATTTCTTGAGAGACACGAGCTGCCAAAAGTCTCTTAAAAAGAATTAGACAACATGTAGAAGATTAAATCTATCAAATAAATTGAGTCAATAATTCATAACCTTCTAAAACAGGAAGCAACAGGCCTGGATGGGTTCATGATGAATTCTATCAAACATTTAAGGAATAAATTATAGCAATTGTATACAATCTCTTTTAGAGTTTAGAAGCAGAGAGAATACATTCTGATTTTAAGAGGCCAACATTACCCTGATAACAAGAACAGACATAGACATCATAAGAAAAGAAAGCTACACACCAATATGAGCTTAGATGTAAAATTTTTCTAAAGAATGTGAGCAAATTAAATCCAGAAACATAAAAATTACACTCCACAAACAGGTAGGATTTATTCAAGTTATGAAATAATATTTTAACATTTGAAAATCAATTAATATAATCCATTATATCAAAATGCTAAAAAAGAAGAATTCACATGATCTTATCAATGGATGTAGAAAAAGCATTTGACAAAACTTAATATCCATTCATGGTAAGAACATTCAGTAAGCTAGGAATAGAGGAGAACTTTCTCAACTTGATAAGGAATATCTGTGAAAAACCTACAGTTAACATCATACTTAATGGTGAGAAAGTAGAAACTTTCCCACTAAAATCAGGTACAAGGCAAGGATGTCACTTCTCAACACTCTTTTAAAACATCATACTAGAAGTTATACTAATACAAAGACATTGAGGTTGAGAAGAAATAAGTAAAAATGTCTTTGTTCACTGAAGATATGATCATTTATATAAATAATCTGAAGACATTTACAGATAATCTCTTGGAACTAAAAGATTATAGTAAGTTTGCAGGACAGAAGTTAATATAAAAAGATCAGTCACTTTTCTATATATCAGCAACAAGTGGTACTGAAATTAAAAACACAATACCATTTTCATTAGCACCCCACAAAATGAAAAATTAGGTGTAAATCTGACAAAATGATGTATAATATCTATATGAGAAACACTACAAAACTCTGATTAAAGAAATCAGAGAACTTAGTAAATGGTAAGATATTTTATGTTTATGGATAGGAAAACTCAATATTATCAACATGTCAGTTCTTCCTGACTTGTTTGATTGAATCTCTAATAAAACATGGCAAGTTATTTTAGGGATAATAAAAAAAATTAATTCTACAGCTTAAATGTAGGTGCAAAACCCCTAGAATAGCCAGCATAATGTTGAATGAGAGGAATGAATTTGGTGGCCCAAGACTACATGACTTCAAAGTTCACTATATAGTTATGGTAGTCAAGACACTGTGGGACTGTCAAAAGAATAAACAAATAGATCAATTAAACAGAATAGGTAGCCCAGAAAGAGACCCACATAAATATAGTCAATTGACATTGACCAAGAAGCAAAGGTAATATAATAGAGCATATATAGTCTTTCATCAATTGGTGTTGGAAAAATTTCACATCCACATGCAATAGATAGATAGATAGATAGATAGATAGATAGATAGATAGATAGATCAACAAATAAACCTAGACACTGACCTCCCTCTCTTCACAAAAATTATTGTAAAATGGATCACAGATATGAACATAAAATGAAAAACTTCAAACCTTCTGGAAATTAGGAGAAAATCTAGATGACCCGGGTAGGTGATAGATTTTTAGATAGAACACAAATCCATGGGAGCAATATTGATAAGCTCTACTCCACTAAAATTATAAACTGCTCTGTGATAAGCAATGTCAATAAAATGAGACGACAAGTCACAAATTTGGGAAATATTTGCAAAAGACACATATGAACAGGGAGTGTTACCCAACATATAAATAGAACTATTGAAACTCAATACTAAGAAAAAAAACCCAATTAAAAAGCGAGTAAAATATCTGAACAGATACCTCACCAAAGAAGATATACAGATGGCAAATAATCACATGAAAAGATGTTCCACACCATATCTCATCAAGGAAATGCAAGTTAAAACAATAATGAGATACCACTACACACCTATTAGAATGGCCAAAATCTACAACATTGACAACATCAAATGCTAGAGAGGATATGGAGAAACAGGAACTCCCATCCGTTGCTGGCGGGAATACAAAATGGTAGTCACTTTGCAAGATAGTTTGCTGCTTTTTTTAGACAAAAGTAAGCACAGTCTAACCATACAATCCAGCAGTCATGCTCCTTGGTATTTACCCAAGAGTTGAAAATTTGTGTCTACGTAAAAACCTGCACATGAATATTTATAACAGCTTTATTCATAATTGCCAATACTGGGAAGCAACCAGATGTCCTTCAGTAGGTGAATGGATAAATATTCTGTGGTACATCCAGATGATGAAATGTTATTCAGCACCAAAAATAAATGAGCTATCAAGCTGTGAAAAAATTAATAAATAGAAACCTCAATTAAAATGGTGTCTGGAGACCAAAAGGAGACACTCTCAAGCCTTGTGAAAATAGGAGAGCCCAACAGGAAGAAGAAACCGTCTTCTTTCTTGGCAACAACTCAGCCAATGAAAAGTCATGGACTACTTATTATAGACTTCCCAACTTCCTTTCTCTCTATCTTTCTCTCAAAAAAAAAAAAAAAATCCCAGCTTCATTTTTGTGGGAGACTTGCATGTGGTTCACCATGGTCATAGACCCTGAATTGCAATTCTTGGATGATCTTGAACAAGTCTATCTTTGCTAGATAAATAGCTGCCAGTCTATTTGTTTTAGGTCAACAATTTGGTGGCTAATAGTAGGACCAGAGAAGAACCCCAAAGACTCCAGGGCTGATGAGTAAATAGGTGCAGTACCCACAATTGAGACCATTGAGCCCACTACTTTTCACACCAATCCTGGAATTTGAAGGTATGTCCCTTTCCTGAATAAAAGCTCACATTCTCTTTGTGTTTGAAGTTCACTAGGCTTTAATTGGGCCCTATTTTAATGTTTTATCTTTTTGGTTAAGGCCTTGTTCTGTATGCTAGTATTCATTTGTCACTTCCGTCTGATTTTGTGATTAGACTGTTTCAACTGAAGTTGGTTGAGACACCTTAAGCTCATTTCTTTGGAAACAGGGGCTGCTTTACTGAAACTGCTAGTTCAGCTGTTGAACATTTCCTCTAGAATAGGGGTTGTCCTATGGAAACTAGTTGAGTAACTTTGGCCTGGTCCTTCTGGGAATAAGTTGTTTCCTTATAACTTGCTGTTAGGCCTGCAAGATATTTGAGTTGCAAGCAGTTTGAATTGAGCTGTTTGTCCTATAAACTGTTTAAGCTGTTGGAAAAATTGTTCCTCTACTCTAGAGAAAATTCTCTCAGAAATTGATATCTAAATATTTTGAGGGTGCCTCCTCTACAAATACTCCATCATATTTAACATTCAAAAACAAATTCCTTCCTCATGTGCATTTCTAAGTGGGCAAATCTGAACAAAGGCAATTTAGGGTATCAATGACCATGGGAAACTTGAAATTCCCAAACTTAATGTATTTGATGAAATTATGACTGAAAAGTTTCCAATCCTGAAGAAGAAAACAGATATCCAAGTACAAGAAACTCAGAGGGTCATAAACAAGATGAACCCAAGTAGACCCATACTAATACAAATCATAATTAAAATGTTGAAAGTTAGAGAGAGAATTCTAAAGGCAGCAAGAAAAAAACAAGGAGTCATTTACAAGGAACATCCCATAAGGCTGTCAGCTGATTTCTCTGCAGAGACTTTGTAGACCAGAAGGGGGAGGCATGATAAATTCAAAGTCCTTAAACCTGAATTGAATTACAATACTTTAAAATTTTTCAGAATTGAATGGAATGCTTATTTTGACTGCTACTATGAGGCTTCCAAATATTATCAGGAACCTAAAATCGCCTCTCTGCAAAAGTGGGTTTTAGATAAACTGAGGCAAACAAATTATTAAAGAAAGATAAAATGGCTCCTGAAGCCTCAGATTCTTCTTTCTTGGCTTTTTTTTTTCTGGTCTTAGACTCTGCCTCTTGTGCCATCTTGTCTTTCTCCCTGGTCTCCTCATGTTCAGACTCCACCTCCACCTTCTCTATACCCTCAATTTTCCCATAATAAGTCTCTTTCCAAATTTCCCTTTCCCTTAGAGACTTTCCTCACTTTCATCTGAACCTATTCCTTTAAAAATTAAGCCTCCCAAGGATCCAGAATCTAAGAACTTAATTTCTTATATTCCTTGGACTAAAGCTGAACTGTGAGCCACAATTAATGATTTTCCAAAAGTAACCAAAAATTCTCACAGTTTTGCTGAGGAATTTAATGTAGTCATTCAAATTTATCAGTCTGGTTTCTCTGACTTATTTCAGCTAGTTAATACGCTGATTGGTGAAGGCCATGTCCAACATTGGATGAAAACTGCTAATTGGGAAAATCTTGAAAGGTCTCTAAAATTGCAACCAGGAAATCACCTTGCTAACATATTATATGTGCAAGCTTAAGCAATCACTAGGTGGCTTCATAGAGCAATTCCTAAGGCTTTTCCAAAGTCTGCTGCTTGGAACAAAATTCAGACTTTCACATAAAAATCTGGCAAACCAGTTTATAAATATTACAATCAACCTCAGACTTTTTTTTTTACAAAATTAATTTTTTTCTTTTAAAAAATGCTTTTAAAGAAAATTCTGGTCCTTCAGGTGTTGATTCCACCTGGGTAGACTTGTTTATTAATGGGATAAATGAGGCTTTTCTTTCTAGTAAAATGGACCAGGGTGAAATGGGAAACTATGTCTATTCCAGATTTAATTAACCTGGCAAACTAGATCTCTTGCGCTCCTGATGAGTCACCTCAAAGGAAGACTGCCAAAATTCATAATTTTCAACTACAGCAAGAGAATTCTATAGGGAAAATGAAATTATTCAGACTCACTCACTGGGCATCCAGTGCCCAGTGACTTAACTGTTATCCCACATGTGCAATACCCATGTAATTGTTATATGAGCATGATTTGCACTATACAAGTGCACTGGTTAGCTCCTAGGTAATAGTTAGCTAGATGCTAGTTTTGTTTGCTTTAATATATAAGACAGATGGGATTTTTTGCTGCTGCTGTAATTATCTTCTGTGTACTCCTCCACAATAAAGGCATGTCAGAGATACCTATGATTCCAAGAATGTTCTTCAGTCTGCCCAAATCCTGAGTGAACCTGCTAGGCCTTGAGCACTTGCAATACACATGACATAGTCAGCAGGATTTGCCTCAGACCAGTATGGAGCCTTCTAAACCCCTGGGGGTGGACTTGAGTGATGGCCCCCAATAAGTATGTGGTACTCAGTAGTGAACCTACTTTCTGCTTGAGCACCATCCTGGGAATGACTGGAGTTTGATGAGTTCCCTGTCCAGATGGAAAAGGCCCTACAGGAGGTGAGGGAGTCCCTAGAGGAGTGGAGTTCCCACATGGTGGCCAGGGCTGTGGGATGGGTTTTCCTCATAGTCCTGAGGGCTGAAACTGAAATCTTGCTGTGAGAGGCAGTGAAAGCTAGGAGTTACAGGATAAAGAGGTGGCCTTGACTGAAACCACTCTGCAAGAAGCAGCAAAGGTTTGGGAGCTGCAGGGAAGGGAGGAAGTTTGGAAGCTTGCATTTGAGCCCTTGAAGAAGATTTATAGGCCCTGTAGAGACTGCCCCTGCCCCCAACAATGATAGTACACTCTTTTGAAGGAGAAGAAGTAAAAAAGTCATGACTATAGGCCCGACAAGTTGTAACACAGAAGATGAAGCAGCAGCAGTCAATGGTCCCAGAGGGCAGGTGCCCCTGCAGATGACTGAGTTCACAATGTACCACCCATATATTCATGTTGAACTGGTGGAATTGGGTGAACAGTTTTGCCAGAGGCCTGGGGAGCCACCATCAGCCTGGTTATTATGACTGTGGGATTTGGAGGTGGATGGGATTACATATGCCCCCAGGAAATAGAGAAATTAGCCTCAGTGACCCTGCATCCATTTTGTGGCAAAGGCTACAGAATAGCTGGCACAATGGTGAGGGCAAACATTCCTCGTTGGATTGGGTGATGGCTGTGGTGTTGATAGTGTGGGCCAACATGGGGGGTGTGCCTGAGACTGTAAGTAAACGGCAGTCATATTGGGAAATGGTGCAAGTGCTCTGGGAGCTGGGGATGTGACAAGCCATGTTCAATTTAGATACATGTGGCCCTAATGAGGAGCAGTTTACAGCAGGGATGATGGATTTGGTGTTGCAAAATGACCCCTCACCATCCTTCAGGTCCCTTATGGCTATATTGGCCCCATATATGGGATGAAGGATTAATTAAGTCACCACAATGGTGGCAAGTTTGGGTGAGGCAGGAAGCCATCACCAGCAGAAGGGCATATGGGCCATCATCTGACAGATGGGATAGTTAGCAAAAAAGACTTGAAAACCCATCAAGGTCACTCATACCCAGATGTGGGTAGACCTGTAGGAGCTAGGGTAGACCAAGCTAAGATATACTTAAAAACTAACTCTCATTTGCTGGAGTTATGGAAGCAGTTGTGGGAGGATCAGAGGTTCACTCCCATGAGAAATAATGCCCCTGAAAATAACACAAAGAAGTCCCAGGAGACCAGAGATGTGCACCTTGAGGACTACATGCTACCCCAGGTGGTATCCAGGAGAGGAGATGCATTGTTTGCCTTTGAATAGGATGAGGGCTGATGAACCCATATACAGGAGGCAGATGGGGACCAGAGGCCATATGTAGAGCTTACTATTTACTGGTCCTTGACAAATGTGCAGAGGATGTTGTCCTTAGTGAGCATGGGGGCTGAATGCACCCTGTTACATGACAACCCAGATAAAGTTCAAGGGCTGTTGTCATATATAGATGGCTAAGGAGGGGAGTATCTGGATGAAATCTATACAATTGCCACTTTGAATATAAAATACAAAGTTTATGTGTCCCCACTCTCAGAATATATACTAGACATAGATGTGCTCCAAGACCTGTGGCTACAGACAACCACCTGTGAGTTCCTCCTGTGAGTGTTGGTGGTGAAGATGGGCATGAAAAACACCCTCCAGTACAGTTGCCTGTTCCCCAGCAGATCACTAATACCAAGCAATACAGATTGCCAAAAGGACATGATGAAATCACAGGCACTATTGCAGAATTAGAAAAGGTGGGTATTATACAGCCTGCCCTTTGTCCATTTAATTCTCCTGTATGGCCAGTCCATAAGCCTGATGGTACTTGAAGAATGACTGTGGACTACTGAGTATTAAATAAGGTGCTCCCTCCACTGCACGATGCAGTGCCCTCAATGGTCAAATTGATGGATCAGCTAAGCCATGAGCTGGGTACATACCACTTTGTGGCAGATCTAGCAAATGCTTTCTTCTCAATTGACATCACCCCTGAGAGTCAAAATTAATTTGCCTTCATCTGAGAAGGATGGCAGTGGATGTTTACAGTCCTACCCTAGGGATATTTGCATAGCCGTACATCATGCCATGGTTTGGTAGTCTCTGACCTAGACCAGTGGGAACAGTCACCTACAGTGTCCATGTACCATTACATTGATGATGTTTTGTTAACCAGTGATTCTCTTGCAGATTTGGAGAAGGCTGTCCCCCTCCTCTTGTCACAGCTGAAAGCATGTGGCTGGGCACTCAACAAGAGCAAGCTGCAAGGGCCTGGATTGTCTGTCAAATCATTGTGGGTTATATGGTCGGGTAAGACTAAAGTTATTCTTGATGCAGTTATTGATAAGATACAGACCTATCCTACCCCAACTACAGTAAAACAGTTGCAAACCTTTCTGGGTTTATTGGGGTACTGGAGAACTTTTATCCCCCACTTAGATCAGTTGATATGGCCTTTGCATGCCCTGGTGCACAAGGGAGCCACCTGGTATTGGACCTTAGAGGCAGAATGAGCCTTTGCTGATGCCAAGAGAATAATTAAGGTTGCTCAAGCCTTACATGTTTTTTATCCTGCCTGGCCCTGAGAATTAGAGGTGATTGCTGCTCCTGAAGGATTTGGCTAGGGTCTGTGGCAACATTTATAGTATTTTCATTTTGGTCCCAACTATGGAAGGGAGCAGAAAGCTGGTACTCCTTCATGGAGAAACAATTGGCTGCTGTATATGCGGCATTGCTGGCTACTGAGAATATAACTGGCACAATGCCGATGACAGTTTGCACCATCTACCCCCTAGTGGGTTTGGTAAGACAGTGGACCTCAAAGCCCCAAAGTGGGACAGTCCAAATGCTTACACTGGCAAAATGAGGTGGGCATACTTACTTTCCACTAGCCCTTTGCATGCAGAACAGCAGGAGATCCTGGGGCCGATGACTTATGTGGATAACATGCCCATCACTGAGTCCCCTTTGGAGATTGAGCTGGAAGCTAGTCCCTACTGAGAATGTAGGGCTCCCATGCTGGCAGATGCGTGGTACATGGAGGGCTCAAGTTGAGGGCAGCCCCCGACTTGGATGGCAGTTGCATTTCAGACTGAGTCTGATACCATTTGGTATGATACTGGGACTGGCCAGAGCAGTCAATGGGCAGAGCTATATTTGATATGGTTAGTTGTAGCCAATGAACCATCACCCATTGCTGTCTGCACTGATAGTTGGGCAGTCTACAGATGACTGACCCTATGGATTTCTAGTTGGCATTTGAATAAATGGTCAGTCATGCATAGGCTCTTGTGGGGCCAAGACTTGTGTCAGGACCTATGGGAGTTAGGTCATCAAAAGCAGGTGACTATGTTCCATGTGACTGTACATGCACCTTTGGCCTCACTGGGGAATGATGAAGCCAATACCTTGGCAAATGTCTGGTGGCTAGAGACTGCCTCAGGACATAGAGCTCCCAGAAGAGATGTAGCACATTGGCTGCATTGACACTTATTACATGAGGGGCAAAAGACAATGTGGGTCACTGTGTGTGACTGGGGACTGCCAGAGACTTTGGCAGGGGTGCAAAATGCCTGTGACCAATATGTGATGTGCTCTAAAGAGCACCCCAGGTGACCTCCAGGCACCTCAGGCCAAATTTGAGGGGGAAGATCCACCTAGCTCACTGGTAAGTGGATATTATTGGCTCAATACCCTGCTCTGAAGGCTATTGATAAGCCATCACTTGGGTAGATACTGCTACAGGACTGTTGGCCTATCCAGCTTGACATCTAGATCACAGGGCTATGTTGCAAGCACTGGTACTCCTCTCTGTGGCATATGAATGCCCTCTAGAGGTTAAAAGTGACCAGTGACCAGGGAACTCATTCCACTGAAGCCATAAATACAGAAATGGACATAGGACATGAATATTGAATAGAGGTTTCATGTCCCTTACAACCCAAAGGCCGCAGGTATTATAGAACTATACAGTGGCCTATTGGAGCAAGGACTGTGAGCTAGTGCAACAACACCAACTTTGGTGGGATGGACTAGAAGGTTATGGGATGTCCTGCAAACCCTTAATGAATGTAGCTGACATGGTGGCCTAGCTCCAGTAGAGGCATTGCTCCATCATGCTGCTGCACCCATACAGGTCCAAGTCCAGATGAAGGATATTTTGCTGAAACTTGAATTTGGATGACAAGATAACATATTGCTGCCAGTGCTGACCGGACTTGAGAAGGGGCAGACCCTAATGTGGACTTGGCCTTGGACTATTCAGGCCCCCCACATGTGCTGGGTAGCCCTTATATCACCATGAGGGCCTAGACTAGAAGCTAATTTACAAGTAACCCCATGGGTTACAGTACAATGGCCTCCCAAGGTACAGGTAACCTACCCAAGGGTGGCAGACCAAGCCACTATACTAAAAGGGACTTTTGTGTTGGCTATGTCACCTATTATGAGCTCTCCTCTGTTACTGCATATTGAACCTGCAGAAACCTCTCTTTTGGCTATGTGTGTGTGGTATACCTGTCCAGGAAAGCTGCTGCTCCTAGCCACTGTGTTATCAGCTGTGAAAGCTAGCTTTGCAAAACTGTATGGCACTTGATATTTTGACAGCCTCAGAGGGCAGGATGTGTGCCCTTATAGGATCTGATTGCTATGTTTATGTTCCAGATGCTCACCGTAATGTCAGCCAGGCTCTAACAGCCTTGGGAAAAGAGATGACAGCTATTGAATATCAGACTGGAGACCCCCTACAGGAATGGGGATCACTGACCTCTGAATGGTGCTTGGGAATAGCCATTTGGGATGGGGGGGATCTGCTTGTATATTAGTGGCCTGCTATTGCAGTCTCTATTGTTGCTGTGGATTATGATGCAGAGATCTACCTTCCTTGCCAAGGGACTTTTGTGGAAAACAACATGTAGATTGTGTAGCAAGTGACCCTGAAGGGATAAAGTGTATGGAAAATGGAGTTACCCAGGCTTCCTCACCACATATCCAGTGCCCAGTGACTCAGCTATGCTATCCCACATGTACAGTACCCATTCAGTGTTAGATAAGCATGATTTGCACTACACAAGTACACTAGTTAGCTCCTAGGTAATAGCGGGCTAGATGCCAGCTTTGATTGCTTTGATATATAAGACAGAATTTTTGTTGCCTCCACCATTATCTCTTGTGTACTCCTCCACAATAAAGGTATATCAGAGATACCTATGCTTTCAAGAATGTTCTTTAGTCTGCCTGAATACTGAGTGAACCCACCAGGCCTTGAGCACTTGCAAAACAAAGGCTCCTAAATAAAACCAAAGCCCTTCTAGTTTCTACTATCACTGCAAATAACCAAGGCATTGGAAAAAAAATTATTATAAATTTGATTGCTTTAGGTGCCATCTGCCCTGTAACTAAACTTTCCAACTTCCTCCCAATTCTCAATACAAGGTTTTGAAGAACTAAAGGGGCTATTCCCAATTCTGCCTTTAATTGGCTTGGAGAAACATTTCTCCAGATTGTGGATGAGTCTTTTCCAATCCTGACTGACACTGGAACTACATCCTTGGTGCTCAATGCCACTATTATAAAACAGCCCCTGCCATGGAGTACCAAAACACTTCAAATAATAAGGATCTCTAATGAATCTCAAGAAGTCCCTGTCTCTGAATTTATTCCCTTTTGCTTAGGCTTTTTAAGAAATGCACATTCTTTCTCCTTAGTTTCTCTGCCTCTACCCATTTATTAGACTGAGACTTTTTAAAGAAATGCTATGCCAGGATTTCTTTCTCCTAAAAGGGAGAAATAGTTCTAGAACTTGATAGTAGTCATCAAAGTGATCCAACAGGTGAATTAAATGAATCTTTGATATATTTTATTTGTTCTTCTCTGATGGCACTAGAGCTGATTCTGGAAACACTGATGATTTGTCCCTTTTGAATCAGCTATCACTTTCCTTGAGCAAAATCTCCAACTGATGTTGGCAGAATTCATAGTGCACCTCCCATCAAAATTCAAATAGATTCCTCAAAACCTTTTCCTAAAATTAACTAATACCATATAAGTAACAGAATGCTTCAAGGCATAAAGCCAATAATAGAAGATTACAAGACTCAAGGCCTCATTGTTTCCTGCACTAGCCTCTGTAACACTCCCATTTTATCAGTGAGAAATCTAAATGGCTGAAGTTGGAGTTTTGTGCAGGACCTCCATGCAATAAATAACACCATTATCCCTAAACACCCTGTTCTTAACACTCACACATTACTAACATCCTTTCCTACTGGAAGCAAATTCATTACTGCAATTGACTTTGCAGTGCATTCCTTACTATTCCACTTGGAATTAGCCAATACCTTTTTGCCTTCACTTGGGAAAAAAAAAAGTTCACCTGGACAGCAATGCCTCAGAGTTATACTGAGACACTCTTATATCTTATAAATCCTGAAGGCTGATCTAGATGACATGAAGTTCCCAGGAGGTTCTACTTTGCTGCAATATGTGGATGATTTGTTTCTTTGCTTTCCTTCTCAAGACTTCTCACAGGAATACAGCAATCCACTTGCTAAATCCTTAAAGAAACATACAGTCACCAAAGAAAAATTATAGTTTTCCCAAATCCAGGTTGGATATTTAGGGTATCTTATATCAGAACAAAGGCTACATGTAGATCCAGAGAGACTTCATCATGTTTTCCAAAACACAAAATGAGTACCAACTGTTAGGTTTTCTTGGGTTAGTTGGTTATTTACAAAATTGGATTCCAAATTTCTCTCTTATTTCCAAATCTCTGTATGTTTTACTTCACAATAACAATCCCAACTCAATTTTATGGGAAGAACCAGATGATACAGACTTCAAGACCTTAAAGGATAATTTGATGAACACATTTGTCCTTGGGCATCTCAATTATCAGATTTTCTTTTTCTTTTTTGTATATGAAGTGGAAGGAAATGTCTGAGATACTTTTCCCAAAACCACAACTGACCCACAGGTTACTATAGCCAGCAACTGGACACTGTGGTGTGAGGATACCCCCATTGACTTTGAGCCATTACAGCTGCTGACTTTTTGGTTAAGGCCACTGAAAAAAACCCTTGTAGGATCTCCTTTAATCATTTTTGTACCTCGTGAGTTAGAAGCTCCCCTGAATTCTCAACACTCAACATTTCTGTAAACTGCTTCACCTCCCATGAAGGCCTTTTGTTAACTGCTCCTCACTTAACTCTTTTGCATTTTAATAATCTTAACCCAGCTACTCTTCTCCTTTCTGTCACAGGAAATCTCCTTCATGGCTGCTTAATGCTAATAGGCCACCTCTTGTCCCATCATGATGATCTACAGGAAATTTCACTTGGTAGCATTTATTTCTCATGGATCACTGATGGTTATATTTTAAAAGGTGACAATAGCAAATATTGTTCTGGGCGTGCTACTGAACTTTTTTTTTTTTTTTGGTGCTATTGAAGTAGCACTTTCACCTATGGCTATTTAGCCCAACAGAATGGATTATACACTGTCACATGGGCTTATACTTTCACCAAGGAAAAAACTGACAACATTTTTACTGATATTAAATATAATTTCAGAGAATCTCATGATTTTGGAATGTTGTGGAAGCAACATAGTTTCTTCATTTTTAGTGGAAATAAGTGTTTCTATTATTGCAAAGTCTTAATTGCTTCTATTAAAAATAAGGTTTTGGTAGAATAATATTATCACAGTGAACTCTTGGGAGATAAGGACCTTAAGCATCACACATTGCAACCTGGGTATTTCATCTATTGAAAAATACACCTCCAGAAGAATGTTCTTCAATCTCACTGGTTAGGCCCCTATCAGGTACTGCTAACCAACACTTATGGGACCAAATTCTGGGAAATAGACTCTTAGATTTATGTGGCATACCTAAAGAAAGAACTGAATGCTGACTAGAACTGTATGCCATCTGGTGACCTGAAAATAAGTATTTCACAGAATTGATACAGATGACATCTGATGAAAGAGCTTCCCCAAGATATTTAGATCAGGCCTGTTGAAAGTTTGTCTGCCAAACCTTTGATGAAAATACAGTCTTTCAATTGATATCCAATATCTATGATCTTAATAATGTATGGAACTTAGATAGAAAATACCTGAGAGCTTTCCCTCCTACCTCTATTTGTTAATCAAATGAGACCTTAATAGATTTTCAATATGTGCATTTTCTTTGCAACATGAGACACTACATACAGGAAAATTTCTTCTTGTCATTGAGGGACTAAAAGTCATTCAAACCATAAAACATGATTCTTGATCAATAATGTTTTCAGAGAAAGATCTCAATTTAAAAAAAAATGCTGTGTATTATGATTCCAAATATACATCTGCATGGAAAAGGCAAAACTATTGAGACAGTAAAAATAGCACTAGTTGTTTGGGAAGTAGATGATAGCCAGTCCATAGAGGATTTTTAGGACAGGTTAAATACTCTGTGTGATACTATAATGTTGGATACATGTCAGTATGTATTTGTCCAACCCCATAAAATGTACAAGAATGGTCTTTTGGTGACTAGAATGTTTTCATGTAAGCTCATCAACTGTAACACTTGTAACAATTGAGAGAGTGTGTTGACAGTGAAGGGAAGCTATGTATGCATGAGGGCATGGTTTACATGGGAAATTTCTGTAACTTCCTCTAAATTTTGTTGTGAACCTAAACTGCCCTAAAAATAAGGTTTTTTTAAATGTGTATGAATAAAAGATACATTTTAGAAAATTTATTTTGACAATGTGTTAGGATTTTCCTGTTATTATTACAGCTATTAACAACAATATAGTTGACAAACATGAATATGCTATAATACTGTTGATTACTAAAATAAAAATGAAATATTTTTCAGTTTTATTAAGAAATAATTGACATAAATCACTGTATAAGTTTACATATACACCATAAATGTTTGATTTACATATATCTAAAATAATAAGTTTAGTTAACTTTCATCACCTCATAAAGAAACAATTTAAAAAAAGGAAAAACATTTTTCTCCTTGTGGAGAGAACAATTAAGATCTACTCTCTGAGCAATTTTTCTATATACCATGTAGGATATATTTTGTATATATTTTATACATATGTAATTCATCAATGTTAACTATCTCAACTTCACATAAATTTTTATTTAAATATAGTTGATATTGTGTTAGTTTCAGGTGTGCTACATGATTTGACATCTGCATACATTGTGAAATGATCACCAAGATAAGTCTTGCAACCATCTGTCCCCATAAAAAGTTATTACATTATTGACCATATATTTTATGCTGTATGTTTTAGCCCTATGACTTATTTATTATATAACTGGAAGTTTGTACCTCATAATCCCCTACGCCTATTTCACATACCTCTCCCTTCTGATAACCACCCATTTGTTCTCTGTATCTTTTAATCTTTTATTTTGTTTCACTTGTTTTTTGTTTGTTTGTGTGTTTTTTAGATTCCATGTATAAGTGAGATTAAATGGTACTTATATTTCTGTACCTTATTTCACTTATCATAACATCCTCTAGATTATTCATGTTCTCTCAAATGGCAAGATTTCATTTTATCTATGGTAAATCTTCACACACTGACCACATCATCTTTATCCATTCATCTACTGAGGGACACTTAGGTTGCTTCCTTGGTTATCTTGTCTTCCTTAGGTTGCTTGTTTTAGCTACAGTACATTATGCTGCAGTGAACATGGGTCTGCATACATCTTGTTGAGTGAGTTTTTTGTTGTCTTCAGATAAATCCCCAGAAGTAAAATTGTTGGATCGTATAACAGTTCTATTTTTAATTTATTGAGGAACATCCATACTGCTTTTCATGGGGGCTACACCAATTTACAATCCCACCAACAGGGCATGAATTCTCCCTTTTCTCCACATCCCTGTTGACACTTGTTATTTGTTGTCTTTCTTTCTTTCTTTTTGCCCTCCTTTCCACCTGCCACCCCTGGCATTGCCCCCAGTTTCTTGTCTTTTTGACAGCTGTATAGTGATATCTCATTGTGGTTGTGGTTTGCACTTCCATAATTATTGGTTAGTGACATTGAGCATCTTCTCATGTCCTTATTGGCAATCTGCATGTCTTCCTTGGAAAAAATGTCTATTGAAGTTCCTTTGCCCATTTTTAAATCAGTTTATTTGCTTGTTTGTTTTTGATGTTGAGTTGTATGAGATCTTTGTATATTTGGGATATTTACAACTTCTGGGATATAATGTTTGAAAAATATCTTCTCCAATTAAGTATACTGCCTTTTCTTTTTGTTGATAGTTTCCTTCACTGTGCAAAAGCTTTTTAGTCTTTTGCAGTCCTATTTTTTTCCCTTTGTTTCACTACATTATGGACACATTAAAAAAAACTATTGCTAAGAATGATGTCAAAGATTTCCTGTAGGAGTTTCGTGGTTTTAGTTATTACATTTAAATCTTTCATCTATTATGAGTTTATTCCTTTATATGTTGTGAGAAAGTTTGATTCATTTGCATGAAGGTGCCCAGTTTACCCAACACCATTTATTAAAGAGATTGTCTTTTCCCTCTGTATATTCTTGTTTGCTTTTTTGTAGCTTAATTGACCATGTGCATGTGGGTTCATTTCTGAGATTTTCACATTACTCCATTGAACTATGTGTCTGCTTTTGTGCCAGCACTATATAGTTTTGATTACTGTAGTTTTGAAGAATACTTTGAAATTTGGGATGGTGTTACATTCATCTTTGTCCTTCTTTATCAAGATTGTTTTGGTTACTGGGTGACTTTTGTGTTTCCATAGAAATTTTAAAATTATTTGTTCTAGTTCTGAGAAAAATGTCATTGATATTTTGACAGGAATTGCATTGAATCTGCAGATTGCCTTGGGAGCAAGACAAGGATGCCCACTCTTACCACCTCTATTTTTAACTCAAATTTTGTTGAAATAATTGTAGATTTACATTCATTTTTAAGAAAAAAATACAGAAATCCTTGATACTTTGCCCAGTGATCTTGATGATAACATACCACAAAATTATAGTATAATATTACAACCAGGCTATTGACATTGCTACAATCCAGTGATCTTATTCAGAGTTCCCCACTTCTACTGACACACATTTGTGTACATGAGTTTGTGTGAATGTTTATTGAGATCTATAAGTTTTATCACCTGTGTAGGTGCATGTATCTAACAACAGAGACAAGATATGGAATAGTTCCAACACCACAAGTATTCCCCTCATGTTGTCCTTTAAATCTATATTAAATTCCCATCTGTCCCACCTTCATTCTCAGCCCCAAATCCTTTAACCTGGCACTCATCTGGGTTCTACTTCTAAAATTCTGTCATCTAAAAAATGTTGCATAAATAAAATTGTATTGTATAATATGCATTTTTTTAGTTTAGTAAGAAATTGACAAACTGTTTTTCAGAGTGATTGGACTATGTAACACTCCTACTAGCAATGTATAAGTGTTCCAATTTCCCTACATTCTTACAAGCATTTGGTCTTGAGACTTTTTTTATATTATCCATCCTAATAGATGTGTAGTGATATCTCATTGTGGTTTTAATTTGCTTTTCCATATGATTAATGATGTTGAACTTTTTTTTTCACTGCTTCTATTTAACATAATACTGGAAGTTCTAGTCAGAGCAAGTAGACAAGAGAAAGAAATAAAAGGCATTCAAATTAGAAAGGAAGAAGTAAAATTATCCCTGTATATGTTCTTATATATAGCAAACCCCAAAGATGCCATTTAAAAGCTGTAAGAACTAGTAAACAAATTAAGTAAAGTTGCATAATACAAAACCAACCCACAAAAATCAGTTGTTCCTACACACTAATAATAAAATATCTAGAAAATAAATTAGAAAAACAATCCTATTTACAATAATGCCAAAAAGAATAAAATACTTAGGAACAAACTTACCTAAGGAGGGAAAATATTTATATACTGAAAACTACAAAATAGTGAAGAAAGATATTAAATGACACACAAAAAAATGGAAAGACATTTTGTATTCATGAATTGAAATAATTAATATTGTTAAAAATTTCCCTGCTATTCAAAGTAATATACAGATTCAATGTGAACCTTATCAAAATCCCAGAGACATTTTTTCCAGAAATAGAAAAACAGTTCTAAAATTCATATGGAACCACAGTGGAACACAAATAGAAAAATTGATGCTGAGAATAAAAAAACAGCACCATGATTCCTAATTTCAAAATATATTACAAAGGTTCAGTAATCAAGATAGAATGATACTGGCATAAGGACAGACATATAGACCAATGGAACAGAATAGAGAACCCAGAAATATACCCATGCATATATGTCAAGTGATTTTTGAGAAGTGTGCCAAGAGTATTCAATGTGGAAAGGGTAGTTTCTTCAACAAATGGTCTTGGGAGAACTGGATATCCACATGTGAAAGAATGAAATCTGACACACATCATAGCTGCTATACACAAAATTCAACTCAAAATGAAATAAAGACTTAAATGTAAAACAGTAAAACTTGTAGAAAAAAAACACAAAGAGCATAGGATAAAAGATTAAAGACATTAGTCTTGACAATTATTTCATGGCTAGGATACCAAAAGCACAAACAACAAAAACTAAAATAAACAAATGGGACTGCATAACATTAATAAGCTTCTGCACAGGAAAAGAAACAATCAATAGAATGAAGATACAACTAACAGAATAGGATAAAATATTTACAAATCACACATCTGATAAGAGGTTAACCTCCAAAATTTATAAGGAACTCATACAACTCAATAACAACAATGACAACAAGAAAAACAAACAAACAAACAAAACACAGGCAACCTGATCAAAAAATGGGCTAAGGACTTGAATAGACATTTATCCAAAGAAGAAATAAAAATGTCCAAGTGATATGTGAAAAATGCTCATCACCACTAATCGTCAGGGAAATAGAAATCAAAACCTTAATGAGATATTACCTCACACTTGTCAGGATAATGTCTAAAAGAAGACAAGTGCTGGCAAAGATGCGAAGTTGGAGCCCAGCACACCGTTGGTACATATGCAAAATGGTGTAGCCACTCTGGAAAACAGTATAGAAGGCCCTTAGAAAATTAAAAACAGAACTAATATGATCCAGCATCCATCCATTATCCACTTCTGGGTATCTATGCACAAGAATTGAAATCAGGATGTTGAAAAGATATCTGCACTCCAATATTTATTACAGCACTATTCACAATAACTAAGATGTGAAGACAACTTAAGTTTGCATCAACATATGAATGGCTTAAGAAAACATGGCATGTACATGCAATGGAATACTATTCAGCCCTGGAAAGAAGGAAATTCTATAGCATGTGACAACAGTCATAGACTTTGTGGACATTATTTTATGTGAAATAACCCAAAATCAGAAAGAGAAATACTGTGATTCTATTTACATGAGGTATCCAAAATAGTCAAATTCACAAAATCAAAGACTGGAATGATTGTTACCAGGGGTTAGGGGAGGGGGTGGGGAATGAGGAGTTATAAATAAACTGACATAAGTTTTCAGTTAAGCAAGATGAATAAGCTCTAGAGATTTACTGTACAATATTGCACCTGTACTCAACAATGTAGTACACACTTAAATTTTGTTATGATAGAGCTAATGTTATTTATTCTTACCACAATTAAGCATAAATGTGAAAAATACTACTGAGTATCCAGTCTTTCCACTAAATAGAAGCAAATGAAACATTTCCTAACTTATTCATTGTGGCAATAATTATCTTAATACCAAACTTAAGTAAAGAAATTACCAGAGTGACATCAGCAACATGGTAATTTATGATATTCTTTGAGGAATTGTGCTGTACACCAGAAACTGACACAACATTGTAAACTAACTATACCTCAATTAAAACATGATATCCCTGCTTATATTCACCTTGTAATCAGCAAATTAGATGTTCATATGGGAACAAAACTTCATTTGTGAGTGTTTTGGGACATAATACCTTATTCTAAGGGACCCAAGGAGAGTCTTCCCTGCCAGTGCAACAAATAAGAGACAGAAAAACAGGCTGTGGGACTAGTGGAGACAGCAAAAGTGCCTACGCCTCTCTCACTGCTGTCAGGAAAAAATTGAGTGAGTGTAGACTAGGGTAGGCACTCACGTAGGAGAGAACTTGCAGAAGTCCAGCCTTCTCAGAGAGAGTCTCCAGTACACCACTGAAGAGAAAAAGAAAATAAAAAGAAAAATATAAGTTTGGGGTGCAGCAGAGGTGACAAGAGAAAATTTCCACCCCTCCCTCAAGAAAATACTGAACTCAGTGGATTTATCCAACAGAGGCTACCTCTCCTACAAGGAAAAGGGAAGTGGTTAATGAGTGCTAGGCTACCTTAGCTGGGCACAATGCAGCTGCAAAAATCCTTTTCCCTTCACCAGCACCTGGAGTACTAAGGTAGGAGCTCTCCACTTGGGGAAGATGGGACACTGGGAAAGAAGTGGGTAAGAATTTCAAAGGGCATTAAAAGGACTGCACTCAGCGGGGGTCCAACTATGAGCCTCTGGAAGTATCAGCTCTGAGAATCTCCCTACCAGCATCATGGGCACACCCAAAGCATCGAGTGCAAAAACCACACCTCCCCTTACTCTGCTGTTAGCAACTTGTGCACTCTTTCCAGTGCATCCACAAGAGCAAGCTCTGGTAGTCAGGGAGCACACTTAGAAAAAAGCTATTATCACTGGGCAAAGTAGAAACCACAATGTTGAGCTATAGTGCCAACTTCTGGAAAACAGTTGCCTTCCTGGTGAATTGTAAGAATCAGAGAAGATATAAACACTTAAATAAAAATCCAACTGTAGGAGAGAGCAAGAAAAGTGGTGCAGGTACACCTTCACAAACACAGAAGAAATATCAGATAATAACAATACCAAAGAACATAAAGTCACATGTATTGAAAGTGGTGAGCAAAGAGTTAAGATGTCTGCTGTTTGAAAAGCAAAACAACAACACACAACTACAAAGAATATTAAAAATGAGCAAGGAAATATGGCATCACAAAAAGAAAATAATTTCCAGCAACTGAGCTCAAAGGCAAGAAATACAGCAATCTAACTGATAGACAAGTCAAAATAGCAGATATGAAGAAACTTAATTTACAAGAAAACTAAGAAACACAATTTAATGACATCAAGAGTAAATATATATGAACAAAATGAGTTCTTTACCAAGAGATTGAAATTATTTTAGAAAATAATTAAACAGACATTCTGGAGCTGAAGAACTCAAATGAATTACAAGAAATATGCAACAGACAGCATGCATACAAGAGCAGACAAGATAGAAGGAAGAAAAAAAATGACTTGGAGGTTAGGAATTTTTGAAATAAAACATTTAGAAGAGAAGAAATAACAAAGATGTTAAAAGAGCAGAGAAATCCTATATAAGCTATGGAAAACATAAAAAGACAAATATCACAACAATCCTAGTATCAGAAGGAAAAGAAGAAGAAAGCAGTAAATGTATTTAAAGCTGAGGGAATTCACCACCACTAGAACTGCCTTGCAAGAAATGTTGAAAGGAGTTCTTCTAGTCAAAATAGAAAGACACTAATCAACAACATGAAACATATTAAAGTACACAAAACACTGGTAAAGGTGAAAAACAGTCAAATTTAGAAAACTGAAACTCTATATTAAGATAGTGAGTTGCTCAGCCAAATTTAGTATAAAAGTTAAAGAAAAAGAGTAGTTAAAAACTACACCTACTATAAATTGTTAAAAAACACACAACATAAAAAGAAGAAAATTGTGACATAAAAAATATGAAAGGGAGAAGTAAAAGGGTGAAGCCATTATATGTGAAAAAAGATAAGTTGATATCATAAAATGGGCTATTTTTTTCTATGAGATATTTTGTGTAAGCCTCATGGTAACTATAAGGCAAAAATTGGGAACAGATTTGCAAAACATAAAAAAGGGGAAACAGAGCATACCACCATAGAATACCACCAATTTACAAAGGTAGGCAGAAACAGAGGAACAAAGAAACAATGGAAATACTAAGCAACCATAAAGGAACTCATAAGATGGCATGAGTACAACCTTACTTATCAATAATTATTCTAAATGCATATGGATTGAATTCACCAATCAAAAGTAACAGAGTGGCTACATGGATGAAAAAACAACAGCAGCAATAAAACAAGACCCAACTATATACTGCCTACAAGAGACCCACTTCAACCTTAGGATGCACACTGGGGATGCTGCAGAAACAGTTACTGAGAGGGAAGTTACAGTAATAAATGCATATTTTTAAAAGATCACATATAACCTAACTGTATACCTCAGGAGTTAGAAAAGAGTAACAAATTAAGCCCAAAGTTAGCAGAAAGAAGGGAATCATAAAAATCAGAGCAGAAATCAATAAAATAGTGATAAAAGGGAGAAGCAAGATGGCAGAGTAGAAGGACAAACTCCAACAGAACATCGCCCTCTTCAAAAGACAAAGACACCAAAAACCTGGTAGGAGAAAAGGAAAAAAGAAAGAAGAAAAAGCAAGAGTGTGGGACCGGTCCCCTGGGGAGAGAGAGGCAAAGGAGGAACAGCGCTCGTTCACTGAACTTCCCCCTCTCAAACGGAGAGGCCAGTGGGATGGAGGGGGATCCCCCGAGGCTCAAATCTGCCCAGAGAACCCCTTGACCAACAGAACTAAGTTAAATGGGCACAAAGGGTCCCTGCGACATCCAGCCCAAGAAGCGAGCCGGCAGCTGGGGGACAGAACTGGCTGCCCGAGCTGGGTGGAGGAGTGGGTCAGCTGCACTGAGGCAGCCCAGGGGAATGCAGGGTGCTGCACATTGTGACTGGGAGGGGATACAGAGCAGAACAATCAGGGACCCCCATAAATTATGGGGAAAAAAAAGCAAAGCAACACTGCTGGTGTGCCCAGGGGGAGGGGTGCCGTAGCTTTGTCTCCTCAGACCCACAGCGCCATTACTGGCACTTTTTGCAGAAAGAGAGGCAGGGCGCAGCCACAGCCACCATACCTTTTGTGCACAGCCCCTGGGCGGGGGCGGGGCTGAGACCTGAATCTGCACCTGGGGGCTCCACAACCTCCTAGGCAGGACTGGGTCTTGATTACAGCCCGAGGCAGATAGGATCTTTCTGCCCTGGTACCTCAGAGAACTTGCACAGCCAAGACAAACAAGGAGCTGAGTTTTGGAATGGAGCAGGGATGGGGTGGTTCCATGGTCTTCCCCCAGCCCGTCTATGGAGCACCAACCCAAGGTAGAGCGGACAGCTGCAGAGAGCAGCCGAGTGACTGGCGCCAGGAGAGGGCAGGCAGCCATCCGGCTTCCTAGAAGGAACACAGCACCTGATCGCGGTGCCGGCAAGGGGCGTGATCCATCTGCCTGCCTCCCAAAAGTGCCGCATCTGACTGTGGCATCAGGAGGGGGAGTCACCCACCTGCCCACCGCGAAGGAGAGCAGCACCTGACCCAGTGTTGTGAGGGGGCCCGATCTTCTTGCCAACAGGCACTGGGAGCAGTACAGATGAGGGAGCCAATGGAGAGGCTCTGGAAACAGCAAGCTGAGTTCACGAAACAGGGTGAAGACAGAAAGACTTCTCCATAAAACCATTAAGAGTGCAAAGTCTCCAGGAGAACACATCCCTTTTTTTTTTTTGAATCTTTTTTATATCTGTTTTATTTTTTTTAAAAATCTTTTTATTATTATTATTTTTAAAAATCCACCTCATTTCATTTTTAATTCTCTTGGTTTTGATCTCCTGATATTGATTATTCACAGGTATCAAAATATAGATTTTTAAAATTTTTTCTCCTTTTTATTAAGGTTTTTAAAAGATGTCTCAACTTGATTGCTATTCTGGTTCACCTTGCTCTTCTATTATTGATTATATGCTGTTTTCAAACCATTTTTTCCACCCTTCTTAAAAATTTCTCTCTTTTATCTTTTGTTAAAAACTGTTCTATTCTCTATTACCTTTTAAAAATTTACTTATTAAACCACTGTATATGTCTCCAGTTTTACCCCTTTAAAATATTCCTTTTAAAATATTTTTATTTTTACTTTTATTTTAATACTTTTTAAAATCCACCTCATTTCACTTTTATTTCTCTTGGTTTTGATCTCCTTGTCACTGATTATACACAGGTCTCAAATATTGCTTTCTGAACTATTCTTCTTTTTTTAAGGATTTAAAAAGACGTCTCAACTAAATTGCTATTCCACTCCAAATTAATCTTCAATTAATGATTTATACACTGTTTTCAAACCTTTTTTTCCCCTCCTTTCTTTTAAAATTCACTCTCTCTCTCTTTTTTTTTAAAGTTTTATTCCTGCATAGGTTTTTAGATAGATAAATAAGTATACTCCTTAAGAACCAAAACAGATAACTGATACTCCATAAGCCACAGTGCCAGAGAGATATGAGGAATATGAAGAAGCAGAGGAACCACTCCCAGTTAAAAAAGCAAGAGAAATCCCCTGAAAGCATGATCAATGAAATAGATATTGATGGCCAACTAGATCAAGATTTCAAAAACGGAGTGACCAAACTACTGAAAGAACTGAAAGAGTAGTGTTTAGAGATACAAAATATGTCAAAAACGAAATTGAAGCTATAAAGAAGAGCCAAGTAGAACTGGCAAACTTATTAGCTGAAATGAGAACTGATCTAAAGGCTGTACAATGCAGGCTAGATAATGCAGAGGAACGAATAAGTGACCTAGAAGACAGGGCAACAGAAAGCACCCAATCAGAACAGCTGAGAGAAAAACAAATAAAAAACAATGAAAACAATATAAGGGACATACAGGCTAATATAAATCATGCCAATCTACGCATAATAGGCGTTTCAGAAGGGGAAGAAAAAACAAAGGGGATTGAAAAGGTATTTGAAGAAATCATGACTGAAAACTTCCCAAACTTAAAGAAGGAATCAGATATCCAAGTACAGGAGGCTCAGAGGGTCCCAAACAGGAGAACCCAAACAGACCCACATCAAGACATATCATAATGAAGATGACCAGAGTCAAGGATAAAGAAATGATCTTAAAAGCAGCAAGAGAAAAACAAAGAGTGAATTCCAAGGGAACTCCATAATGCTCTCAGCTGATTCCTCTACACAAACACTACAGGCCAGAAGGGAATGGCAAGATATATATAAATCCTGAATGAAAAAAAAAAAAGATGCAGCCTAGGATACTCTATCCAGTAAGGCTATCCTTTAGAATAGAAGGAAAGATAAAGAACTTCACAGGTAAGCAAAAACTAAAAGAGGTTAGGAACACTATACCCATGCTAAAAGAAATATTTACAGGTCTAGTCTAAACAGAAAAGAAGCAGGATGCTACAAAAATGAGAAACTAATAATTGAAAAGGTGATAACTAACATGAATTACAAATATAGTAAACACAAAATGTAAAAGAAGACATCTAAACCATTAAGAGTGGGAGAAGGAAGTAAGAAAATATAGAGTATTTTTTTCTTTCTTTTTATTTTAAAATTTGTTCTCAGTAGAATGTGTTTGAGATTTCATTATTATCTGTTCAGTACAAACAGTTTTAGTAAAAGGTTAATAGACTTATAAAAAAAAGGGGGGGGGGGTAACCACAAGCCAAAAAACTTACAAGGGAGTCAGAAAAACTAAATAAAATCCATGATAATACAAAGGAAAATTACAAAACCACCAAAGGAAGAAGAGAGGAACAAAAAGGAAATACCAAATCAACTGCAAAAATAAGTTCAAAATGGCAATAAACAGTCATCTATCATTAATTACTGTAAATGTTAATGGACTAAATGCTCCAGTCAAAAGACATAGAGTGGCAGACTGGATAAGAAAGCAAGAACCTTCAATATGCTGCATACAAAAGACACACTTTAGGGATAAGGACACATATAGACTGAGAGTGAAAGGATGGAAAAGGATACTCTATGCAAATGGAAAAGCCAAAAAAGCAGGTGTTGCAGTACTGATGTCAGACAAAATAGACTTTAAAACAAGGGCCATAAAGAAAGTTAAAGAAGGACATTTTATAATGATTAAAGGAGTAATACAAGATGAGGATATTACACTCTTTAATATATACACACCCAACATAGGAGCACCTAAATACATAAAACAATTACTAACAGAGATAAAGGGGGAAATTGATGAGAATAACAATCATTGTCAGAGATTTTAACACTGCATTAACATCACTGGACAGATGTTTCAGACTGAAAATGAATAAGGCAACAGAGAAATTAAATGATACAATAGAAAAATTAGATTTGGTGGATATTTTCAGAGCATTACACCCCCCCAAAAATAGGATATACATTTTATTCAAGTGCACATGGAAAATTTTTTAGGATTGATCATGTACTTGGGCACAAAAGAAGCCTCAACAATTTTAAGAAGATAGAAATTATCTCAAGCATCTTTACGGACCACAATGCCTTGAAAGTAGAAATCAACTACAGAGAAAGAAAGGAGAAAAAAAGGAAAGCATGGAGATTAAACAACATGCTGAGAAAAAAAAATGTGACAATAATTGTGTATATGTCCATGTATGACTGAAAAATTGTGCTGAACACTGGAATTTGACACAACATTGTAAAATTATTACAAACCAATAAAAAAGGTTAAAAAAAAGGGTCAATGATGAAATCAAAGTTGAAATCAAGAAACGCCTTGAGACAAATGAAAATGAAAACACAACCACACAAAACTTATGGTTCACAGCAAAGGCAGTGCTAATAGGGATGTTTATAGTGATACAAGCCTTTCTCAAAAAAGAACAGTCTCAAATAAACAATCGAGTCCACCAGCTATATAAACTAGAAAAAGAAGAGCAAAAACACTCAAAAGTTAGCATAAGGAAGGAAATAATAAAGATCAGGGAAGAAATAAATAAAATACAGATTTAAAAAACAATAAAAAAATTAATCAAACCAAAAGCTGTTTTTTTAAAAAATAAAATCGATAAACCGCTGGCGAAACTCACAAAGAAGAAAAAAGAGAGAGCACAAATAAGCAAAATAAGAAAGGAAAATGTTGGAATTATAACAAATAACATAGGAATACGGAATATCACATGAGAATATTATGAAAAACTATATGGAACCAAAATGGATAACCTAGAGGAGATGGACAAGTTTCTGGAAACATATTGTCCACCAAGACTGAATCAAGAAGAAACTGACCACTTGAACAAACAGATCACTAGAAATGAAACCGAAATAGCAATTAAAAACCTCCCTACAAATAAAAGTCCAGGGCTGGACGGCTTCACTGGGGAATTCTAACAAACATACAAAGAAGAACTCATACCAGTCCTTCTCAAACTCTTCCATAAGCTTGAAAAAGAGGGAATGCAACCAAACTCATTCTAAGAAGCCACCATCACCCTGATACCAAAACCAGGCAAAGATACCACCAAAAAAGAGAAATACAGACCAATATCATGGGTGAACATAGATGCAAAAATCCTTACCAAAACACTAGCAAACAGAATCCAACATCACATAAAAAAGATTATATATTATGACCAAGTGTGGTTCATCCCAGGGACACAAGGATGGTTCAACATATGCAAATCAATCAATGTAATACATCACATCAGCAGGAGAAAGGACAAAAACAACATGATCATCTCAATAGATGCAGAAAAAGCATTTGATAAAATTCAACACCCATTTATGATAAAAACTCTCGCCAAAGTGAGTACAGAGAGAACATATCTCAACATCATAAAATCTATATATGACAAACCTACAGCCAGCATAGTACTAAACGGTGAAAAACTCAAAAGCTTCCCACTAAAATCTGGGACAAGACAAGGATGTCCACTATCACCACTCCTATTCAACATAGTCCTGGAAGTCCTAGCTACAGCAATCAGGCAAAAGAGAAAAATAAAAGGGATTCAAATTAGAAAAGAAGAGGTAAAAGTGTCACTATATGCAGATGACATGATACTATATATAGAAAACCCTAAAAGGTCCACACAAAAACTACTAGAAATAATCAAAGAATTCAGCAAGGTAGCAGGTTACAAGATTAACGCTCAAAAATCAGTTCATTTCTTTACACTAACTATGAATCAACAGAAGAACAAAGTAAAGAAACAATCCCCTTTAAAAAAGCACACAGCATATTGAAAGTTCTTTTTTATTATTATTATCACTATGTCTTAGATACCATGTTTTATGTTTCTTAGAGAAGAGCTGGCCTAATGGCTCTTCCTAATGTTATTATTATCCCATTTTCCAACCTAGGGAAATCAACTCCATCTCATACTTTGGTTCTGGCACAATATAAATAACACAATAATACTCTGTTCCCACCAGGAGTTTTTCCTGACTAGGTCATTCAATTCGTGTCATATCTGATAGATATTACGAAGGCCTGGAAAAAGCACATTCCACCTTACATTGCCCTTACTTCTTACTTCTGTTTTATTGATATATAATTAACAATAAAATGGACAGATCTTAAGAGAATTCAGAGTTTTGACAACTGAATTCACCACAAAACCAGCTAAAAGAAGACATAAAATTATGGGTATTAGAGGAAACCCATCAGCATCACTGAGGACAAATTGGTCAATCTGGATTCTACCCAGGTTCTGCCTGAACTAACTTTTATGGCACACAGAGTGGATTTCCTTAGTAAATGATATTTGAATAGATTCATAGAGTAAAGAATCTCAACACTGATCCTGTACAAATCTGATGCTAATTTGGAGTTCAAGCATTTAGTAGATTCATATACATCTTTAGATATTTTCTGATTGTAAAGGTAATATGTTTATACTAAAAAAAATCATACAATAAAAAAATCTAAAACAACAAAGGGCTATTTTATAAATTCAAAATATTATTTCTATGTAATACAAAGAAAAAAATCATCTTAATCTTATCACTCTGACAAAAATCAGTGTTAGCTTTGCATTTCACAATCTTCTTGGAAATGCACATATTATAAAGAAAATAAATAAATAAATAAATAAATAAATAAATAAATAATCACCCTAAGTAATAAAATACCTAGGAGTAACTGTAACCAAGTAGGTGAAAGACTTATACATGGAAAACTATAAAACACTGATGAAGGAAATTAAAGAAGACTTAAAAAGATGGAAAGATATTCCATGCTCCTGGACTGGAAGAATCAGTATTGTTAAAATGGTCACACTGCCCAAGGCAATCTACAGATTTAATGTAATCCCTATCAAATTACCCAGGACATATTTCACAGAACTAGAACCAATCATAATAAAATTTATATGGAACCATCCAAGACCTAGAATTGCCAAAGCATTACTGAAGGGAAAGGAAGAGGCTGGAGGAATAACTCTTGCAGACTTTAGACAATACTACAGAGCTACAGTCATCAAGACAGCATGGTATTGGTACAAAAACAGACATATGGACTGATGGAACAGAAAAGACAGCCCAGAAATGAATGCACAAACGTTTCGTCAAGTAATCTTTGACAAAGGAGGCAAGAATATACAATGGAATAAAGACAGTCTCTTCAGCAAATGGTGTTGGGAAAACTGGACAGCAGCATGTAAAGCAATGAAGCTAGAACACTCCCTTACACCATACACAAAAATAAATTCAAAATGGATCAAAGACTTAAACAGAAGACAAGATTCAATAAACCTCTCAGAAGAAAATATAGGCAAAACATTACCTGACATACATCTCAAAAATTTTCTCCTAGAAGAAATAAAAGCAAGAATAAACAAAAGGGACTTAATGAAACTTACAAGCTTCTGCACAGCAAAGGAAACCATAAGTAAAATGAAAAGACAACCTACGGAATGGGAAAAAAATTTTGCAAATGAAACCGACAAAGGCTTGATCTCCAGAGTATATAAGCAGCTCATACAACTCAATAAGAAAATAAACTACCCAATCCAAAAATGGGCAGAAGAACTAAACAAGCAATTCTCCAATGAAGACATACAAATGATCAATAGACACATGAAAAAATGCTCCATATCACTAATTATCAGAGAAATGCAAATCAAAACTACAATGAGTTATCACCTCACACCAGTCAGAATGGCCATCATTCAAAAATCCACAAATGACAAATGCTGGAGAGGCTGTGGAGAAAAGGGAACTCTCCTACACTGCTGGTAGGAATGCAGTTTGGTGCAGCCACTGTGGAAAACAGTATGGCGATTCCTCAAAAGTCTAGGAATAGACTTACCATATGACCCAGGAATCCTGTTCCTGGGCATATATCCAGAAGGAATCCTACTTCAGGATGACACCTGCACCCCAATGTTCATAGCAGCACTATTTACAATAGCCAAGACATGGAAACAGCCTAAACATTCATCGATAGATGACTGGATAAAGAAGTGGTATATTTATACAATGGAATACTACTCAGCCATAAAAACCGACAACATAACGCCATTTGCAGCAACATGGATGCTCCTGGAGAATGTCATTCTAAATGAAGTAAGCCAGAAAGAGAAAGAAAAATACCATATGAGATCACTTATATGTGGAATCAAAAAAAAAAGCATAAATAGAAAACAGAAATAGACTCATAGACATAGAATACAAACTTGTGATTGCCAAGTGGGTGGGGGTTGGGAAGGGATAGACTGGGATTTTAAAATTGTAGAAAAGATAAACAAGATTATACTGTATAGCACAGGGAAATATATACAAGATCTTATGGTAGCTCACAGAGAAAAACATGTGACAATGAATATATATATGTTCATGTATGACTGAAAAATTGTGCTCTACACTGGAATTTGACACAACCTTGTAAAATGATTATAAAGTAATAAAAATGTTAAAAAATCAAAAAAAAAGTTTATATACAAAAAACAGAAAAAAATAATTTAAAAATAGTGATAAAAAATAGAAAAGGTCAATGAAACTAAGAGCTTCTTTGTAAAAAAGATAAAATTGACAAAGCTTAGTGAGACTAAGACAAAAACAGGAAGTCTCAAATAAAATCAGAAATGAAAGATGATAAATTATAACTGACACTTTAGAAATACATGGGATCATCAGGGACTACTTTGAACAATATACACCAACAAATTAGATAGTCTGAAATAAATCGATAAGTTTCTAGAATCATAAAACTTAATGAGACCAAATCAAGAAGAAATAGAAAGCCTAATCAGACCAGTAATGAGTAGGGAAATAAAAATCCATAATCAAAAATCTCCCAACACAGAAAACCCCAGAAACAGAAGGTTTGACTGGTAAGTTTTACCAAACATTTAGAGAAGAATTAATGCTAATCCTTCTCAAACTCTTCCAAAAATTAAAGAGGAGGAAATACTTCCAAACTCATTCACAAGGCCAACATTACCTTGATATCAAATCTAGATAAAGACACTAAAAGAAATCTATAGACCAATTTCCCTGATCAATGTAAGTGTAAAATTTCTCAACAAAATATTAGCAAACTAAATTCAAGAACTTATTAAATATATTATTCACCATTACCAAGTGTGATTTATCCTTGGATGCAAGATTGGTTCCACCTATGGAAATCAATAAATGTGATGCACCACATTAATAGAATGAAAGATAAAAATCACAGAACCTTCTTGATAGATGCAGGAAAAGCTTTTGACAAAATACAACATCCTTTTATGATAAAACCCTCAATATATTTGGTATATATAGAACATATCTCAACATAATAAAAATCACATATGAAAAACCCACAAATAACATTATACTCAATGGGCAAAAATGGAAAACGTTTCCTCTAAGATCAGGAACAATACAAGGGTGCTCACTTTCACCACTCTTAGTCAACATAGCACTGCAGAATCTAGCTAGAGCAATCAGGCATGGCAGAGAAATAAAATTCATCCAAATCAGACAGGAAAAAGTAAAATTGTCTTTATTTGTATATGATATGAACTTATATATAGAAAATCTCAGACTTAACTGAAAAACCGGTGGATCTAATCAATGGTCTCTAAATTTTCAGGCTGTAGAATCAATGCACAGAAAGAAGTTGCTTTTCTATACAGTGATAATGAAACAATTGAAAAAGAAATAAATGCAACTATCTTATTCACAATATCATCAAAAACAATCTAGCCTAGGAATGAATTCAACCAAGGAAGTGAAAAATCTGTACAGTGAAACCTAGAAGCATTTGATAAAAGAAATTAAACAGGACACAAATTGAAAGCTGTCGTGTGTTCATGGATTGGCAGAGTTAATATTGTTATAATGCCAGTGCTACCCCAAACCATCTATAGATTCAACACAATCCTATCAAAACCCCAGTTATTTTTTCACAGAAAGTAGAAAAAATAATTCTAAAATTTGTGTGTAACCACAAAATCCCTGTATAGCTAAACTAATCATAAGAAAAAAGAGCAAAACTGGAGGCATTACACTGCCTGATTTCCAGCCATAGTACAAAATCTATAATAATTAAAACAATTTGATTCTGGTATAAAAATAGATATATAGACAAATGGAATAGAAGAAAGAGAACATAATTAAACCCCCACATATACAGTCAACTAATATTTGAAAGAGGAGCAAGGAATATCCAATGGTGAAAGGGTAGTCTCTTCAACAAATGGTGTTGGGAAAACTGAATTACCGAATGAATGTAGAATAATGAAATTGGATCCCTGTCTTACACCAGTCACAAAAATTAACTTTAAATGGCTCAAAGATTTAAAGATAAGACCCAATACTGTAAAATTCTTAGAAGAAAACATAGGGAATAACCTCCTGAATATTAGTCTTGGCAACGATTTTTTAATATGGCTCCAAGTGCATTAACATCAAAAGGAAAAATCAACCAGTGTGAATACATCAGACTTGAAGACTTCTGCACTGCCAAAGAAACAATTAATCTATCGAGTGGAAGAGAATATTGCAAATCATGTATTGGATAAGGGATTAATAACTAAAATTTATTTAAAAAAAAAAACTCATACAACTCAACAACAAACATACAAAAACACAAGTAATCTGACTTTAAAATGGGCATATGAACTAAATAGACAATTTTCCAAGGAAGATATTCAAATTGAAAACAATTACATGAAAATTTGCCCAATATCACTAATCAACAGGGAAATGCAAATCAAAAACCACAATGAACTATCACCTCACACCTGTCAGAATGACTATCATCAAGAAGACAAGTGATAACAAGTGTTGGTGAGGATGTGGTAAAAAGGGAACCGCTGTGCACTGTTGGTGGAATTGTAAACTGGTTCAGCTTTACATACTGAAGTTTCCTCAAAAAATTAAAAACAGAACTACCCTATGGTATCCAGCAATCCCACTTCCGGGTATATATCCAAAGGACATGAAAACAGGTTAAGGAAGAGATATATGCACTCTTGTGTTCATTGCAGCATTATTCACAATAGCCAAAAATATGCAAACAAATTGTCTATGGAGTCTATGGATGAATGGATAAGAAAAATATGGCTATATCTTAGATATGGTTATATGTGGACAGATCTTGAGGAAATTATGATAAGAGAGATGTCAGACAGAGAAAGAAAAATACTGTATTATATCCCTTATATGTGGAATCTAAACCTGAACAAGAAAAAAGCAAAGTAAGTAGTGGTTACCAGGTGCTGGAGGTGTGTAGGGGAATGGGACAAATGTTGTTCAAGGGTGCATACCAGCAACTAGTAGATAAATAATTCCTGGAGATATAATAAATAGTACAGTGATTAGAGATGACAAATTTGTATTATAAACATTAATCATGCTGAGAGACTAGTTCTTAATTATTTCCACAACTAGGGAAATTGATAATTATATGTCACGATAGAGGTGTTAGCTACAATGTCAATTATATTGCAGTACATATATGTATCTAATCAATATGTTGTGCACCTTAAAATTACACTGTGTTATGCATCAATTATAACTAAATAAAAAATTACCAGAAAATAAAAATACAGACCAGTATATTTCTTGAATATAGATGTAAAATTTTTCAACAAAATATATGCAAATTAAATACAACATTGTATAAAAATAGACACCATGATCAATTGATATTTATTTCAGATATGGAGGACTGGGTTGACAATGGAAAATCATTTAATATAATCTACTATATAAACAGGTCAAAGAAAGAAAAAAAATCACATTATCTTAACAATTGATGCTGATAACACATTTGACAAAATCCAACACTATCTATGACTCTCAGCAAACTAGGAACAGAGGGGATAGTCCTCAACTTGATAATGAACATCTACTAAAAACTTAGAACTGACAATACATAATGCTGTGAGACTGGAAATTTTCCTCCCTAAGATTGGAAATAAGCAAAAATTTCCTCTCTTTCTATTCATATTCGACATTGTACAATGAGTCCTAGCTACTGTAATAAGAAAAGAAAAAGAAATTTAAAGTAGATAGGTTATAAAATATACAATAAACTCTAGCCACAGATGACATATTTTTCTGTGTAGAAAACCACAAAGATTGTATAACAATTCCTCTGTTGCTAATAAGCAAGTATAGCAATATTTCAAGATCCAAGGTCAATATTAAAGAGTTAATTGCCTTCCTATCTACTACCAATAAACAACTAGAATTTAAAGTTTTAAAAATATGATTTAAAATAGTGACTGACAAAAAATACATAAATATAATTAACAAAATATATATAGCATTTATAGGAAGAAAACTACAAAACTCACTGATCATCAGAGAAATGTAAATTAAATGATTATTATTTTTTTAAAAGGACAATAAATGTTGCCCATGAAAAATGGTGCAGCAGCTATAGAAAACAGTATGGTTGCCCCTAAAGAAATTAAAAATACAACTGTCATATGATTTAGCAATCTTACTACTGAGTATTATTCCAAGATAATTGAAAAAGGGATGTTGAAGAGATACTAGCATTCCTATGTTTATTGCAGTGCTACTCACAATAGCCATAATATGGAAACAACCTAAATGTCCGTTGGAGAGACGAACGGGAGTAAATGTGGAATATACATAAATGGAATATCATTCAGCCTTAAAAAGAAGGAAACTCTGCAATATGCAACACCATGGCTGAAACTGAAGAACATTATACTAAGTGAAATAAGCCATTCACAGAATGACAAATACTCATGATTTTATGTAAGATATATAAAATAGTCAAACTCATAGAAGTAAAGAACAGAATTGCAGTTACCAGGAGCTAAGTGGAGGGAGAAATTGGGAGTTGCTAAACAACAGGCATAAAATTTTCAATTATGCAAGATAAATAAGTTCTAGAGATCTGCTATACAACACTCTGCCTATAGATAGCAATATTGTATTTTGCACTTAAAAATTTAGTGATATTTAAAAAAATATTTTAAGATTCATGTCACATGGCCTTAACACATTAAAATTTGAAGATATATGTACAGAATCTATAGGAGGAATACTACAAAACTCTGATAAGAGAAATTTTTTTAATCTAAATAAATTGAGAGAGATACTGTATTCATGGTTTTGAAGGAAAAAATGGTTAATATATTAGTTTTCCAACTTGATTTGTAAACATTAACAAAATCCCAATGAAATTCCCAGCAAGTTATTTTATTGATATTGGCAAATAAGTCCTAAAATTCATCAGGAAAAACCAAAGATCTAGGAAAGCCAACATAAGGCTGAAGAGCAAATTTGTAGGACTCACACTACCCAATTTCAAGGTTTGCTATAAAACTATAGCAATGGAGACTGTGTGGTACTTGTGTAAAGATTGAGATAAATTAATGGAACAGAATCGAGATTCCAGAAGTAAACCCAAACAAATACAGTCAACTGATGTTTGACAAAGACACAATGGTATTTAAATGGAGAAAATATCAACTTTTCAACATATGGTGTTGGAAAAAATGGGCATCCACAAGCAAACAAACAAACAAAAAACAAAAAGAAAGAAGGAATGAAAGAGAAAGAATCACCTAGACATATACTTTACAACTTACCCCCAAAATAACTCAAAATTATAAACCTAAATGCAAAATGCAAAATCAAAACACAAAACCAATAATCAAAAAAAGTTCTAGAAGAATAGGAAGATATCTATATGACCATGATCATAGAGATTAATTTTTGATGCAACACCTAAAGCATGATATGTAAAAACAAACAGACAAAGCCAGATAATTTAGTCTTTATTTAAACTCTTAGGCTTACATTCTATGGCTAGCAAAAGTAGGTAGCATTAGCTTAACTTTCTTTAATGGAGAAACAGCAGACTACAAGAGACTAACTGCATCTGCTTCTATTTCCAGCAGACTCAGGTTCAACTTTTGCTCTCCCCTCGTGAAAATTAGACAAAAAGACCTGGAAAATGTAAAGTACTCTTTTAAATTTTTATATAACATTTTAGCAAAAAAAAAGAGAAGAACCTGATATTTAGTAACATAGTAGCTGTGATAGCATCGGGAGAAGAGATTTCATTTAGTTGATTTTCTGTAGCTGTTAATTGTTCATTAGTCTAATGATGATGAAAACTGCCTGGCCATTTTTTTCAAAGGAATGGAGTAAGCCACTAGAGGGCTGATTCTTCAGATAGCATCCCAGTGCAAACCAAGTATCTGGGGGTCTTCACACCATCCCAAGGTCTGAGTGAGACATATTTTTCAAAGGGTGTGCACTACTGAATCATAAATGTGACAAAAAAATGACAAATAGGAAGCTTATACACTTAGTGAGAGTAGCGAGTTTGTCTTTAAGAGGTGTTCCATTTTGATGACATATGGCACCACCCATGGCTTGAAAGCACTGGTTCCCCTATTGAAGCTTTCTAGGGATTACAGTGGGTTTGACTCAATTCAAAGCTTCTTTTATTTTTGTAAGAATTTAATGAAGATTTACAAAGGGTACCCACACTAGAATTTCCAGGAAAAAATAATGTTTCTTAAATGCAATTTTCCCCAATGGAGCAACATATTGTATGGGATGTATGAATTTTGACTGTTGATACAATAAGATCAAACCCTAGAAATTCTAATGAGTGAGCTTGACCCAATAGTTACAAACCAGTTGTAAATGAAAGATGATGTTACTACAAAGAATGTTACTAGTAAGAATGTAATTCATTATCTGATACCAAGTTCTGTCATTACCATCACACTGAATGATATTTTCTGGTATTCAGTGAACGGAATAAAATCAGAGGGAAGTTACTGGAATATTCACATCAGTTCAAAACAAGAATTTTCTTATGGTAACTTTGAAACAAAATGCAGTCAGAACTCTTATCAGGAACTTCTGATTAGGAAAATTGTGGGGGTCTTCAAATCAAAGAATTTATGACCACTCTGTTTGTAAATCAGAGTTCCAAATGTCACACAATGTTTCCTTCACCCCAGAATACTGAAGGTTTTAAACTTCTTGGTTGCCAGAGTGCTATGCTCAATGATTGCTACTTTGTTTTCAGCAATTTGGTAAGCAGCAGCAACAACAGCAGACTGGATTAAGAAAAATGAAGAAATAAACAGGAAAGAAAAACACACATGAAAGGTGGGCTGCTTTATAGATATTGATAATAGAAGCAATGATTTCAATAACTACCACCTTGCAGTTGAAAAAAGCCCTAGATATAGTGTAATCATGTTGAATTATATGCATTTTTGTATCAAGAAACTAGATATCTTACATTAGATTTCTCATCTGTGTTTAGGTTTTCTATGCCATACTTGCTGTGAAATCAATGCCCATGGTAGAAAAACCCTTTTACTATATGAAACATAACAGCACGTGTGAAAACATTTCCATTTGGTTTATGTACAGTGTAATATTTCTCCAGGTATTATTCACAATTCACCACAGACAGGGCTTTTGTCCTCATTAGGTGTTGGACTCAGTCTAAACATCTGGGACTGTTCTATTAAATTGCTGCCAGAATTTTGCATTCTTCTACCTCCACTTTCTAGAATATGTTCTCTATTAATGTTATTGGAACCAATTTGTACTTCATACAGATTTTTTGTGCAACAGCAATTAACGTTTTTCTTACACACACAAATTAAATCAAATTAAAAAAGAAACCCTTTGTACTTAATGAAAAATATTGTTTAATGAATGAAAAGACAAAGTACTGAGAGAAAAAATTTGAATACATCTGATAAAAGACAACATAAATCAACAATATGCAAAACTATTAAAACTCAACAGTAAAACAACAAATATTCTGATTTAAAAATGGGGGAATGAGGAATAGCTCAATGGTAGAGCACATGCTTAGCATGCATGATGTCCTGGATTCAATCCCCAGTACCTCCATTAAAAATTTTTTTTAAAGAAAAATAGGAAAAGATCTGAGTAAGCACTTCAACAAAGAAGATACAGAGATGGTAAACATACATATGAAAAGATGATCAACGTCATTTATCATTAGGGGAATGGAAATGAAAATAAAATGATATAAAGCTACACATACATTAGAACAGCTAAACTTTCAAAACATAAGTGATGTCTATTTGAGTGGATGACATCCCTGTTCACCTGTTACCCAGACCAGAAACCTAGGGAGCCATCATTAATGCTTATTCTTTTCTTTCTCATTTGCCATAACTAATTGTCCAATTTTTACCCATTCTAACTACCAGATTGTCTGAAATCCAACCCCTTCTCTTGATCTCCACTAGTGACAATCTTACCCAAGTATCCAGACTCATAACTCATAGTCTTACATTTGGTGGGATTTTTTATACAAATAAATATGTAGTGTCTTTTTTCAAAAATTTTCAGGGACTTCCTTTTACTATCAGTACTGGAATTGCTTTGGACATAAGGTTCAAGGAAGGGCTTCAGAGGGTCCACGAACTTCTCAAAACTTTATGTGTGTTTCCTGTGTTTGTGTCTGCATACATTTTCTGGGAAGAGGGCCATAGCTTCCATCAGAATTTCAGTAGTTGCACCTGCCTCCAAACATATCTGGAAACACTGTGTTTGAACAAAGACCAAAATCTTTCAGATACCCACTCAAATGTCATTACATCAGTAGCTTTTGCCAACTGTCTTTCCCTCAATTCTCCCCATGGCATGTTTATGTTCTCCTTTTGTACATACTTGTACCAACCTGAATTATTAATTTAAGAGTGAGTATTATAATCTGTAATTATAGGATTCTTTCTATGACAATCCAGTTATAGCTTATCACCTCAACCATACTTTATGTTCCATGACATCAGGGTCTGCATCAATTTTATTTACCTGTGTATTTCCATAGCACTGTTCCTATAACTTATGGAGTCCCCAATAAGTATTTTTCAATAAATAAACAAATGAATGGATGAATGCTAGTTGTCACATAGGTGTACATTTAACAACACCATGAGATAGATAATATTTCACATAAAATTTTATGGCTAAATTCCTGGCCATATTTAATTGGTTATAAGATTCATATAGATGAAGACTCGCAAAATGTATTCAGCTGGCATTTTTAAGAAAGTACTCAGTTGAGATATCTGATAAAAATTGAGGAGGTCTTTGGATGCTCTAGTAGCAAAGTATTTTAATGAAGTAACCTTTTGTGTTTAGAGCTAAAATGTAAGCAAGAGAAGCATGGATTTATGACAGGAGGGGAAAAGTGCTTTGGATGGGATGTTTAGGTTTGATGACATTAAATTAGGTAACACAATTAGAAGCATTTGCAGTTTCGGGGGTTTATGTGGCAACAGATTATTAAGAATTACATCAAGACCCTTAGAAAGTTAAAAGCAGAATTTCCAAAATCTGTGATAAGAAAACAGGTATATGAGGGTCTGTGATAAACAGACATACTAGTGTCTCTGAAGCTATTGTCCTGTCCTGACCACAAGAGAATACCACAGAAACTTTCACTAGGCTGAGGCACAAGGACAAGAGCATGGTGGTGAAAACCTTCTAGCTGATCTCCAAGTACTGAGGATCACTGAAAAAAATAATTAATAAAAGAGAAGTGAGCATACACCTGAAATTAAGAAAAGATATGAGCATTGGACTTCCAAAAATGTTTTTCATATGAAAAAAATTATTTTAAGTTGTTAATTCTCCGGAGTTATATATGACAAATTCAAATATGCACTGAAGTCCGTGGTATCAAAGTTGATGAAATATCAAACTTGTGCATAAGTGAAAGGAGGATGAGGAGTAAGGTCTTTAAGACAGGTAGCCCTGACTTCCTCACTGAGCCCAAGCTAACATAAAACTATCTAGACTGTATAAGTGTCCATTAAACTTGTCTCTTGACATCAAATTTCAAAAAGTTGGTATTTTTCTGCTTAAAAAGATTCAGAGCAGTGTTGGAAAGTAAATGGAAATTAAGTACTCATATATACTCTTTAAGTGAACCCATTCCATTATAGAATAGGTTCACAATAATATAGAACAAGGTTTGGAAATTGGAGTTTCTATTCGAGTTCTCAAGAAAAGTCACTTAAAGTGTTGGAATTGTAAGGCTGGAAGATATCTTCTTTGGCCATCTATCCTGGAAAAATAAAAGCAGATTTACTGTCTTAATTCAAAATCTACCATTAATTCTCAAAATTCAAAGATTCTTGGTTTGAAATCTTGGTTTAAAATTTACTGAAGTCAATGATAGCACGTGGAAAATTATCTTTGCTGGGGTCTGATGATATCACTGGATTCAAAGTAGAATTAATTGTTGAGGATTTGTAAACACATTTTATCAATAAACCTATTCCACACTTCCAAAACCCACTTTTCCAACCCCTATTCACTTCTAAAGCAAAATTCCTCTTTTAAATCAGTTCTCACTAGAATAATTGGATTTTCAAATCCTGGGGCTATTTAGAGGATGGCATAATCCAAGTGTCTCCAAGAGATCATACTTTTCCTAAAGAGAGAAATCCAAAGATTAAACACATAAATAGTGCTATCTAAAACCTCCTATCGTGAATGTTGTGCTGTCTTTGTCATCATGTCAATGCATAGGAAGACAAGAGAGGGATTCCCACATTAAATAAGCTAAAAGAAACCTTGAGATAATTTATAAACTGTGCTTAATTTTACTTAGGAAAATGTATAGCACATGCCTAACTATTGACATTCATTCTGAATTTGTTGGCATTGACTAGTAATTGTGACAACAGTTTTCCTAGATTCAACTGTTCAGCAATAGGCTGAAGAGACTCATTACCTAAAATAGCCCCTTTTTGATCATCAGCCTAGGTGGAGGAAGGAACTCAACTACCTCACAGACACTGCTGAATTTTTCTCCCTCTAGGGCAGATAGCTCATTGCACCCATTTTTCCTGCTGATTTTGTAAGTTATTTGTCACCTTCTTCAGGTTCTTGGTTCTTTTGTTTGATGTGCCCAGGTGTTGGATGGTTTTCTACCTGCCTCAAAATATTCTTGTAATTCTTATTGGCAGATCTTCTTGCCATATCTCCAACTTAAGTTTTCTTTAAGAGAAATAACTATAATATATTTTTATCTAGAGAGTCTAACTATATTTTGGGAGAGTCAATCCATCATAAGGCCTGAGTGTCCTTGCACATTCTTGTTAGGAATGCCAAGAATAAAAAAACCTGACTGCTTTTCACCCAAGCAATTTCTCAGGGATATGATTTCAACAAACAACCTGAGTGATGAGGTAACATCTCACCCTCCAGACAAAAAGCAGGCATGCTCTGCTTGCTATAAAACTGCTGAACTCTCTAAGTTTAGTGTCCTTTTTCTTCACAGTCCACTGCATATGCAGGTATCCATCATGGGATCTTTGTCTTCTTCCCCACCACTTATGGGACTTGGTGGACATGGAGAGTCAACATAGAGGAATATGAACTCTGACTACTGCTTTATTCCATACAGGAGTAATGAAGCCCTATGTCTCTGACCCAGGAGTTTCAAGTCTTCTCTGGCATCAAACAAGGCAGTTTATTAGTTTGTAAGTAGAATAAAGTTGCAGACCCTTTACAATTCCTGCTAGTGCAAAAATGGGTGGACAACTTTGTGTGATGGAGACTTTGCTGATCATACAATATTAGGTTGAGAACGGAGGCATCATGAGATATGAGGGACTGTGAACTCTATAAACAAGTGTGTGTGTGTGTGTCTATATATGTATGTAGACACACACATACATATATATTTGTTCAGAGTTATAAATTGTTCATTTATTTTTTATCACTGGGTTGGGTCACCAGTAAATTCACTGTGTGACACTCAAGGATAGAGCTGAACTTTTACACCTTAATTTTTGGAAGTCTATGGGGATGTAAATTTAGCAGTCCTTATTCAGAGTCTTCTCCTTCCTAAGCAAATCATAAGCTGTCTTGGTTCCTATTAAGTGCCCTACTCACCAGAGCCAATATAGTGCTCTGAGTGTGGTCTGCTAAGTGAAGAATAGAAGAAGAGTCATCACTTCTCAGAAAAAGAGTGATGACTCTTCTGTTTGGGATGCAATTTTCTCTTGAAGTAGGCTCAGCCACTATTATCTCTGAGGGCTGCCACATTCCTCTGATGTTTCCTACTGTGCTTCCTGTCAGATGAAGGCCCTATGGCCTTCTCTCACATAATGCTAATGCCTCCTCAATAAAGGAAATGGGGCAGGATCTTATGGCTGGTTCTTGCTGAGTCTTGGTGATCACCATTATCTTTTCCTGAGTGTTCACAAACCATTCTTCTATTTTATTCTAGAATCTTGTTTAATTATGACACCAATAACCCTGGTCTATAAGTGAATTGAGATAGCCTCACTGTCTCCATTTTTGCTCACCACTTGTAGTGGATTGAATGGTGTCTTCCAGAAATACATGTCCACATGGTACATCAGAATGTGAACTTATTTGGAAATAAGATCTTTGCAGGTGTAATTAATTAGTTTAAAATCAGGTCATATTGGGAGGTGGCCAAGATGGCAGAGTAGAAGGATGCTCGTAGCTCACCCTCTCCCACAAATACAACAAGAGTGACATCCATGGATCCATGGACCCGCCCATTCACTCAGAACACTTGCTGGACTTTGAAAGAGCATCACCTTCTTCAAAAGACAAAATTCACCACAAATCTGGTAGGAGAAAAGGTAATAAGAAAGAAGAAAAAGGAAATTAGTGCAGGGCCAGTCATGCAGGGAGTGAGTGGCAAAGGAGGAATAGTGCTCATACACTGGGTCCCTCCCTCTCCAATGCAGAGGTCAGTGGGACAGAGGGGGAACCTCTGAGGCTTGGATCTATACAAAATAGACTTTGACCAACAGAACTCAGTTAAATGGGCACAAAGGTTCCCTGTGACCCCCAGCCCTAGACACAAACCATCAGGGGTGGGACAAGATAAGCTGTCTGAGCCAGGCAGAAGACTTGGGCTGACTGTACAGAGGTAACCTCAGGGAACTGCAGTGTGCTGTGTGCTGTGGCTTGGATGGTATACAGAACAGAACAGTCTGGATCTACCATAAAAATACAAAAAATAAAAAAATAAAAGCAAACCTACACTGCTGGTGTGCCCTGGGGGGAGAGGCATTGTAACCTTTGTCTCCAAAGACCCACAGCACCATTACTGATGTGTTCTCAGGAGAAGAGAGATGGGCTAAGCCACAGGCAAAATATTATTTGTTGTGCTGCAAGGCTCCCAGGTGGAGGTGGGGTAGAAACCTGAATCCATACTTAGGAGAACCACAACCTCATAGGTGGGACTGAGATTTATTTGCAGCCCCAGGCAGAGGGGACCATTCTGCCTGGGTGCCACTGTGAACTCCTGCTTCTATGACAAATGAACAAGGAGTGACTTATGTTACACAGCAGGAGTGAGGGCTGGTGCAGGCAATTTCTGCAAGTGGCCCTAATGAACACAAACCTGATGCTGCACAGGGAGTGGCAATGAACAGGGGAGCAACCCACCCACCTACTATGCATGAGCACTGTGCTGGGAGGTGGCATAGCAAGGGGGCATGACCTAAGGGCCACTGGAAAAAGCAACTGGGGTTCATGGAGCAGGGTGAGGGCAGGAGCACTGAAAACCACAGAACAAAAAGAAGGCAGTTCTCAATAGCCAAAGCAGGCTCTGGCCACCACAACTGCCAAACTGCCAAGCAAAAGGATAACAGCCAAAAGGCATGGAAGGAAGACTTGGCAACCACCTATACTTAAAAAGGAACTCAAGACAAAATTTTTAAGAGTGCACAGTATATACAGGAATATATCTTCCTTTTATTTTCCTTTTTAATTTTTAATTTTAAAGTTTTTATTCTTTTTCTTTTTTAATTCCTTTTATAATTTTATTTTCTTTTAAATTTTTAAAAATTTGTCTCAATTTAATTTTTATCACTCTTTGTTTTGTTTTTCTGTTATTGATTATATTACATTTTCATTTTTTTCTTCAAACTTTTTTTCTTTTTTCCTTTAGTTTTATTTCTGCATCCACTTTAAATAAAAAATAAATAAATGACTTCAGGATGACAGTAGATAACTTATATTCCATATACATACACATAGTGCCAGAGAGATATAAGTAAAATGAAGAAGCACAGGGACCACTACCAATTAAAAGAACAAGAGAAATCCCCTGAAAGAAGGATCAATAAAATAGACCTTGATAGTCTACTAGATCATGATTTCAAAAAAGGAGTAATCAAAGTACTGAAGGAACTAAAAGAGATTCTGAATAGAGACAGAGAATACATCAAAAAGGAAATTGGAACTATAAAGAGGAGCCAAACAAAAATGGAACATTCATTGGCTGAGATAAGACGGGAGCCAAAGGATGTAAAGAGTAGGCTAGATAATGCAGAGGAACAAATAAGTGACTTAGAAGACAGGACAGCAGAAGTCACACAATCAGAACAGCAGAGATAAAAACAAATGAAAACAATATAGCAGACTTATCGGATAATATATAGTGTGCCAATCTATGCATAATAGGGGTGCCAGAGGAGAAGAAAGGGCAAAGGGGATTGAAAAGGTATTTGAAGAAATCATGACTGAAAACTTCCCAAACCTAAAGAAGGAATCAGATATCCAAGTACAGGAAGCTCAGAGGGACCCAGGAAAGAAGAAACCAAACAGACACACACCAACACATATTATAATCAAGATGGCCAAGGTTAAGATAAAGAAATATTTCTAAAGACAGCAAGAGAAAAACAAAGAGCTAGTTATAAGGGAACCCCCATAAGTTTTTCAGCTGTTTTCTCTACCCAAACACTGCAGGCCAGAAGGGAGTGGCAAGATATATACAAAGTCCTGAATGAGAAAAAGATGAAACCTAGGATACTTTATCCAGTAAGGCTATCCTTTAGAAAAGAAAGAGAGCTAAAGAACTTCAAAGACAAGCAAAAAGTACAAGAATTTAGGAACACTAAAACTATACAAAAGGCAATATTGAAAGGTCTACTTTAAATAGAAAAGAAGCAAGATACTACAGAAAGGAAAAAATCATAATAGTAAAGGCAATAGCTACAATGATTTATAACAAAATAAATATGAATTTGTAAAAGAGGATATCAAAATCATTAAGGGTGGGAGAGGGGAGCAAGAAAATATAGATTATTTTTCTTTTATCTTTCTTTTTTTTTTCTCCTCTGTAGGATTGGTTTGTGCTTATATCACTATCAGTTTAAAACAAACAGTTATACTAAAGGGTTAATATATGTACAAAACATGGTAACCACAAGCCAAAAGCTTACAATAGAGTCACAAAAACTAAAAAGAAACCAAGACATGACAAAGGAAAATTATCATACCACAAAAAGAAAAATAAAGAAACAAAGAGGAAATACCAAATTAGCTGCAAAACTAAGTTCAAAATGGCAATAAACACACATCTACCAAAAATTACTGTAATGTGAATGGACTAAATACTCTAATCAAAAGACATAATGTGGCATTTGATAATAAGACAAGAACCTTCAATATGCTGCATACAAGAGATCCACTTTAGCGAGAAGGACATGCATAGATTGAACATGAGAGGATGGAAAAAGATATTCTACACAAATGGAAATGACAAGAAATAAGGAGTAGCAACACTGATTTCAGAAATAATAGACTTCAAAACAAAGGCTATAAAGAAAAATAAGGACATTATATACTGATTAAAGAAGCAATACAAGAAGAGGATATTACACTCATTAAAATATATGAACCCAATATAAGCATGCCTAAATACAGAAAGCAAATACTAACAGATATAAAGGGAGAAATTAATGGGAATACAATCACAGTAGGAGAATGTAACACCCCATTAACATCACTATACATATCTTCTAGACAGAAAAGTAATAAGGCAACAGAGAAATTAAATGATACAAAAGAACAATTAGACTTGGTTGAAATTTTCAGACCATTACAGCCCCCAAAATAGAATATAATTTCTTTTCAAATGTAAATGAAATATTATCAAGAATATATCATGTACTTGGGCACAAGAGGCCTCAAGAAATTTAAGAAGATAGAAATTATTTCAAGCATATCTTCTGAACACAATGCCATGAAACTAGAAATCAACTACAGAAAAACAAAGGAGAAAAAAATGACAGCATGGAGATTAAACAACATGTTACTAAAAAAAACAATGGGTCAATTATGAAATAAAATAAGAAATTAAAAACACTTTGAGGCAAATGACAATGAATACACAACCACAAAGAATCTATGGGATGCAGCAAAGGAAGTCCTAAGACGGAAATTTATAGCAATACATGCCTTCCTCAAAAAAGAAGAACAACCTGAAATAAACAATCTAACATATCAGCTAAAAGAATTAGAAAAAGAAGAGCAAATAAAACCAAAAGTCAGCAGAAAGGAGGAAATTAGGATCAGGGAGGAAATAAATAAAATAGAAATTTAAAAAAAATAGAAAAATCAATCAAAACAAGAGTTGATTTTTTTGAAAGAGTAAACAAAATTGGCAACCCTCTGGCCAGGCTCACCAAGAAAAGAGAGAGCACAAATAAAATGAGAAATGAAAATGGACAAATTACAACAAATACCAGAGAAATACTGATATCATACAAGAGTACTATGAAGAACTATATGGAAACAAAATGGATAACCTAGAAGAAATGGACAAATTTCTGGAAACAGTCCACAAAGACTGAATCAAGAAGAAACTGACCACTTGAACAAACTGATCACAAAAAATGAAATAGAATTAGGAATAAAAAACCTCCCTACAAACAAAATCCAGGACTGGATGGCTTCACTGGGGAATTCTACCAAACATACAAAGAAGAACTCATGCCATTCCTTCTCAAATTCTTCAAGAAGATTGAGAAGGAGAGAGTACTCTTAAACTCATCCTATGAATCCACCATCACCCTGATAGCAAAACCAGACAAAGACACTACCAAAAAAGAAAATTACAGGACAATATCACTGATGAACATGGATGTAAAAATCCTCAACAAAATATTTGCAAACAGAATCCAACAGCATATGAAAAAGGTCATACACCATGATCAAGTGGGGTTCATCCCAGGAACATAGGGATGGTTCAACCTACACAAATCAATCAATGTGATACACCACATCAAAATGAGAAAGGACAAAAGTCACATGATCATCTCAATAGATGTAGAATAGGTGTATGATAAAATTAAACACTCAAAAATGATTAAAAAAAACATGCTTACCGTAGTTGGAATAGATAGCATATCTCAACATAACAAAAGGTATTTATGACAAACCTACAGCCAGCATAGTACTTAATGGTGAAAAACTGAAAACATTCCCAGTAAAATCTAGGACAAGACAAGGTTGTCCACTCTCACCAATTCTATTCAACATAGCCTTGCAAGTCCTAACCACAGCAAACAGGTAAGGAAAAGAAATAAAAGGATCCAAATTGGAAAAGAAAAGGTAAAATTGTCTCTATATGCAGATGACATGATACTACATATAGAAAACCCTAAAAGCTAAACACAAAAACTACTAGAACTAATAAAAGAATTCAGCAAGGTATCAGGATACAAGATTAATGTACAAAAATCAGTTGCAGTTCTTTACACTAACCATGAATCAACAGGAGAAGAAAGTAAAGAAGCAGTCCCTTTTAAAATACCACTCAAAATAATAAAATTCCTAGCATTCAATCTAACCCAGGAAGTGAAAGACTTTTACATGGGTAACTACAAAACATTGATTAAGGAAAGTAAAGAAGACTTTAAAAAATGGAAAGATATCCCATGCTCCTGGATTGGAAGATTCAATATTGTTATAATGGTCATACTGTCCTAGGCACATCTAAAGATTTATTGCAATCCCTATGAAATTACCCAAGACATATTTCACAAAACTAGAACAAACCATATTAAAACTTATATGGAATCACAAAAGACCTAGAATTGCCAAAGCATTACTGAAGAAAAAGAAAGGCTGGAGGAATAACGCTCCCAGACTTCAGACAATACTACAGAGCTACAGTCATCAAAACAGCATAGTATTGGTACAAAAACAGACGTATGGTTCAATGGAACAGAATAGAGAGCCCAGAAACGTACCCACAAACTTTTGGTCAATTAAGCTTTGATAAAGTAGGCAAGAACATACAATGGAATAAAGACAGTCTCTTCAGCAAATGGTGTTGGGAAAAACTGGACAGTAGCATGCAGATCAATGAAGTTAGAATACTGCCTCATACCATACACAAAAATAAACTCAAAATGGATTAAAGGCCTAAATATAAGACAAGACACTATAAATCTTCCAGAAGAAAACATAGCAAAACATTATCTCACAAACATCTCAGCACTTTTCTCCTGAGGCAATCTACCCAAACAAATAAAAATAAAAATAGAAATTAAAGCAAATTAAACAAATAGGACCTAATTAAACTTACGTGCTTTGGCAAAGCAAAGGAAACTATAAGCAAAATAAAATGACAACCTACAGAATGGGAGAAAATATTTGCAAAAGATGAGACTGACAAGGGCTTGATATCCAGAAAATATAAACAGCTCATATGACTTAATAAGAAAAAAAAATCCAAAAATGGGCAAAAGACCTAAACAAGCAATTCTCCAATGAAGACATATGAATGACCAATAGGCACATGAAAAAAATTCTCAGTATCAGTAATTGTCAGAGAAATATAAATCAAAACTACAATGAGGTGTTATCACCTCACACCAGTCAGAATGGCCATCATTCAAAAGTCCACAAAGAAGAGGATGTGGAGAAAAGGGAACCCTCCTACACTGTTGGTAGGAATGTAGTTTGGTGTAGTCATTGTGGAAAACAGTATGGAGATTCATCAAAAAACTAAAAATAGACTTACCATATGACCCAGTAATCCCACTCCCGGGCATATATTCAGAGGGAACTTTAATTCAAAAATACACCTGCACTCCAGTGTTCATAGCAGCACTATTTACAGTAACCAGGATATGGAAACCACCTAAATGTCCATTGACATATGACTGGATAAAGAAGTACTGGTATATTCATACAATGAAATACTACTCAGTCATAAAAATGCTAAAATAATGCCACTTACAGCAAGAATGTCATTCTAAGTGAAGTAAGCCAGAAAGAGAAAGAAAATTAGCATATGACATCATTCATATGTGGAATCTTAAAAACAAAGACCAATGAACTTATATATAAAGCATAAACTAACTCATATTAATAGAATTCAGACTTTTTGTTGCCAGGGGAAGGGGGAAGAGAAGGGATAAACTGGGAGCTTGAGATTTGCAGATACTGAGTTGTATGCATAAAGTAGATAAACAAGTTTATACTGGATAGCACAGAGAAATATATTCAATTTTTTGTAGTAGCTCATGGTTAAAAATAAGAAATTGAATATATATACATATATATTCATGTATGACTGAAGAATTGTGCTATACAGCAGAAATTGACACAACATTGTAAACTGATCATACCTCAATAAAAAGTTGATTAAAAAATAATGTATGATATATTTATATAATGAAATACTACTCAACTTAAAGAAATGATAAAATAATTCCACTTGCAGCAACATGGATGGCCCTGGAAAATGTCATTCTAAGTGAAGTAAGCCAGAAAGAGAATGAAAAATACCATATGACATCACTCATATGTGGAATCTAAAAAGAAAAAGACAAATAAACTTATATATAAAACAGAAACTAACTCACAAACAGAGAATGCAGACTTATGGTTGCCAGGGGGCAGTGTGTGGGAAGAGATAAACTGGAAGTTTGAGATTTGCAGATACTTACTGGTATGATTAAAATAGATAAAAAATTTATACTGTATAGTACAGGGAAATATATTCAATACCTTGTTGTAGTTCATGGTGGAAAAGAATAAGAAAATGAATATATTTATATTCATGTATGACTGAAGAATTGTGACATACACTAGAAATTGACACAACATTTTAAAGTGACTTTACCTCAGTAAATATATATATATGTTTGTGTTTGCAATTATAAATCTCTTCTAAGCACTCCTTTCACTCCATCACATAAGCTTTAATATGTTGTAATTTTGTTTTTATTCATCTCAAGGTATTTTCTAATTCCTCTTGTGGTTTTTTTCTTCTTCTATTGTTTATTTAAGATTGTGTTTTAATTTCTACATATTTGTCAGTTTCACAAATTTCCTTCAATCATTTATTTATTTCTTCCAATTTTGATGGAGAACATACTTTGTATAATTTAATCATTTTAAATTAAGACTTGTTTTATGGCCCCATAAATGGTTCATCCTGGAAAATGCTTCATGTGCACTTGAAATTAATATGTACTCAGCTACTATGGGTGGAATGTTCTATTGGTATCTGTTAGGCCCAGTTTGTTCATAGTGTCATCCAAATATTATATTTCTTTACTGATCTTCTAATTGTTATATCCATTATTGAAAGCTAGGTAATGGAGTTTTCAGCTATTCCTGTTGATTTGTCTATTACTTTAATCACTTGTGTCAGATTTTGCTTCATGTGTTTGGGGGTCTGTTGTATGGTGTATATATGTTTGTTAATGGTCATATGTCACAAATGGATTGGCCATTTTTATCATTATGAAACATCCTTCTTTGTTTTTAGTAACAATTTTTGTCTTCAAGTCTATTTTGTTTGATATTAGTATAGCCACTCTGGATTTGTTTCACTGACTGAGTGGCTTATCTTTTTTCATTTTTAAAAACATTTTGTATCTTTGAATGTGCTTCTTGTAGAAAGCATACAATCAGCTTATTTTACATCTATTTTGCCAATCTCAGCCTTTTAATTGGAGTGTTTATGCCAATTACTTATAAGTTAGGATTTTCATCTACCATTTCAGTTTGTTTTTGATATGTCTAATGATCTCCGTTGTCCCTCTAATTCATTAATTATTTTTTGTTTGGATTTAAATATATGTTCTCTAATGCACTGCTTCAATTTTCTTGTCATTTATTTTACTATATGCTTGAGTTATTTGCTTAGTGGTTTCCATAGGGGTTATAATTAACATCTGAATTTATAAAACTCTAGTTCAGAATACCACCAACTCAATTTTAATACTTAGCATTAACATTGCTTCTATATAGTACCATATTCTCCCCCCTTCTTTTTGTATGATATTGCCACACAGATTATATATTGTGTCTTTTAACATAGATTTATCGTTATTGTCTTAGGCCATTGTGTGTGTGTTTTTCTAATCAGATAAGGGGTAAGTGTTAAAGACAAAATGTGCACTTATTCAGCTTTTAATTTTGTTTCTTACTCATAACATGAGCCATAACTACCACTCATACCAATCTATAGCTTGAACCCCCAACTCTCCTCCTTGATGTGCTACTCTAATTGGAATCCACAGAGGTTATTTTTTGTACCGATTAACTTATATTGTACCTATTAACTTATATTGCATTTACAACACTATTAAAATTGTGGAGATTATTAAGTTGGATTTTCAAATCAGATTTCCTGCAACTCTGCTCAAGGCAACCTTACTTTCACAATAGAATACATTGTATTTTCAGTGAGTGGTCATAAATTCTGAAAAGTTAGTTCTTAGCCAATTGAAAAGAATAAAAGATGGAACATCCTTCAGGTTTTTTTCTGATATACATTTTGGTTGAGTAAGCCTTTTGAAAAGGGGTGTGTGTGTGTGTGTGTGTGTGTTTGAGTGCGTGTGTGTGTGTGTTTGAGTGCATTTCTACATTTGTAAAAGAAACGATAAATTTTAAAATGAGGGCATTAAAATAACCAGAGAGAATGAAATTTCTTTTTTCATAGTACTATATGGTAACTGTTGATAGAAGCTTCTGAGGGTTTCTGAATTACTGAAGAAGGATTAAATCTTTCTCCACTTGGTTTTATGGTCAGTTTATGGCCACAAGTTCTGCAAGAAAGAGATTATAGAAATTTTAAGATTCAGTAATATAAATAAGAATGTTTTGAAACCTAGATGCCTTCATCCTACAAAATTTTGAACTGAATAAAGGTTATTAAATCATGATTGAAAATACTGTCATCTATCTTATATTTTAATATTTTAACTTATATATCTTTATCGTCTTGCTGTGGTAGGAGAAAAAAGTTAATTGTGGGATTATATAAAATCATCTTTGTGAAACTTTTGAAAATTGTAAAGCACTATAGAATTTAAAGAATCTTTAATTTGATAATAATAAATAATAATAATTAATAAATAATAAATAAATAAATATTACTTTTTTGTATTTTGTCATAAAGTTTCCTCTAATTGTGTTATTCATCTATTCATGTAGATTCAAGTTACTATCTACTGCCTTCTCATTTCAGCCTGAAGAACTCCCTTTACTATTTCTCACAAAGCAGGATTACTAGCAGCAAATTTTTCCAGTATTTGTTTTTTTGGGAATGTCTTTATTTTTCCATAATTTCTTTAAAGAATTGTTTTGCTGGATATGGAATTCTTTCTTGACCATCCTTTTCTTTCAACTCTTTTAATATTTTATCCCACTGTTTTCTCATCTCCATGGTTTCTGATGAGAAATAGTTGAAAACCTTATTGTGGATAACCTGTACCTGATGAGTCACTTCTATCAAGATTGTCTTGCCATTTGCAGCTACATGGATTAATCTAGAGATTGTCATACTTAGTGAAGTAAACCAGAAGGAAAAAGAAAAATATCATATGATGTCACTTATATGTGGAATCTAAAAAAATGACACAAAAATATTTACAAAACAGAAACACTCACAGGAATATAAAACAAACTTATGGTTACTAGGGAGGAAATGGGAGGTGAAGAGATAAATTGGGAGTTCAGGGTTTGCAGATATTGACCACTATATATAAAATAGATAAATAACAAGGTTCTTCTGTATAGCACAGGGAACCTTATTCAGTATCTTGCAATAACCTATAATGAAAAAATATGAATATATATATCTGAAACACTATGCTGTATACCAGAAATAAACACAACATTGTAAGCCAATACTTCAATAAAATAATGATTAAAAGATTGTCTTTTGGTCTTTGATTTTCAATAATTTTAACATATTGTGTTTAGGTGTGGATCTGTTTGAGAGTATCCCACCTGGAATTCATTAATTGTCTTGGATGTGTAGATTATGTTTTTAATCAAATTTGGGATGTTTTCATCCATTTTAAATAAATGTGTTATTAAAATATGATGCACTATAAATATTGAAAGAACATTTTGAGTTTTTAAAAATGACTGCTACAGTCCCACCTATAATACAACTATTTACAGTTTTGCAAATCCTCTTCTTAGGTCTAGTCCGTTTTATGTATATTTTATATAGGGGCAACAATCATAATATATGAGTGATTTAGTATTTTCAGTGTTTCACGGAAATTGTAGCAATAACTTTTCTACCAATTTTACTGACTTTTTCATAGAAGTGAAATCACAGAACATAAAATTAATGACTTTAAATTGTACAATTCAGTGGTGTTTACTACTTTCACAATGCTGTGCAATCATCACCTCTATCTAATTCTAAAATGATTTCATCCCTCCAAAAGAAAAACCCTATCCATTAAGCAGCAGTTTCCATTATCTCCTGCACCCCCAGCACCTGGCAATTAACAATTTGCTTTCTGTCCCTATAGATTCACCTGTTCCAGATATTTCTTACAATGGATCATGAACTTTACTTCTCTCACCTAACTTAATGTTTTTGAGGTTTGCCCACATTGCCACATGTATCAGTATTTCAATAAGTGTTTTATGGACGAATAATATTTCATTATATGTATATATCATCTTTTGATTATCCATTTATCCATTGATGGACTTTCAGGTTATTTATACCATTTGACTGTTGTGAACAGTGCTGCTATTAAAATTTACAAACAAGTATTTGTTTGAGTAATAACTTTTAATTATTTTAGGATGTAAACCTGGGAGTGGAATTGCTGAGTTATATGGTAATTTAGTTTAAATTTTTGAGAAACGGTCAAACTGTTTTCCACAGTGTCTGCCATACTATTTTATATTTCCACTAGCAAAGTGCAGGGGTACAAGGATTTTGTTTTTTGGGGAGCTTTTTCATTGTTGATTCAATCAGTTTACTTGTTATAAGTCTACTCAGATTTTTCTGTTTCTTTTTGGTTCAGTTTTCTTAAGTTGTGTATTTTTAGGAATATGTCCATTTTATCTAGGTTATCTAATTTGTTTGTGTATACTTGCTCATAGTAATCCCTTAGAATCCTTTCATATCTTTAAGATTGGTAGCAATGCTACATATTTCAATTCAGATTTTTATTATTTGCATCTTGTCTCTTCTTAAGCAGTCTTAAAGTTTTTGCCAATTTTCTTGATCTTTTCAAAGAACCAACTTTTGAATGCATGGATTATCTGTATTGATTTTCTACTCTAACTTGTATTGCTTCCTTCTGCTATAAATACTATTAGTTCTTTCCCTCTGCTAGCTTTATGAATAAGTTTACTGTACATTTTCTAGTGTTAAACAACTCATTTTTAGTTAGGTTGTTGATATTAGATCATTCTTCTTTTCAATGTAGGCCTTTACAGCTATAAAATTTCCCCTTGTGCACTGCTTTCATTGAATTCCATAGGTTTTGGTAAGTTCTATTTTCATTTTAATATTTCTCAATGTATTTTCTAGTATCCTTCATTATTTATTCCCTGGCCCATTGATTGTTAAAGAGTGTATTGTTTAATTTCCACACTTTTTAAAAATTTTCTGGTTTTATTTACACTGTTCATTTCTAGCTTCATTCTATTGTCATCAGATGTTTTGTATGATTTTTATATTTTAAAATATATTGAGATTTGTTTTGTGGCCTATCCTAATTCACAGTCTATTCTGGAGAATGTCCCCTGTGAATGTGAGAATGATTTATACACAGTTGTTTTTGGATGGAGAGTTCTATATATGTCTGTTAGGCCTACTTGTTTGATATTTTTCAAGTCTTCCTATTTCCTCACTGATCTGTGTACACGCTCGATGCATTATTGAAACTGAGGCAATGAAGTCATCAGTTACTATTATACAACTGTCCTGTTTCTTCCTATAATTCTTCCCACATTGGCTCCTTTTACTGTAGTTTGATGTGTATATATTTATACTTGTTATATCTTCTTGATGAATTGATCCTTATATCAATACCCTGAACTTTTATCCCTTGTAAAATTTTTTGAATTAAAAACAAGATTTTTTTTCATATTATTACTGTCATACCAGCTGTCTTTTGCTTTCTATTTCATGGAATATTTTTTCCATCCTTTCCGCTTCAACCCATGTGTATGTTTGGATCTAACATGACTCTCTTTTGGACAAAATAGAGTTGAATAACATTTTTAAATCCATTCCACATAACTATGTTTTTTAATTTATGAGTTTAAGCCATATATATATTTTATTAGATTTTATTTTTAAGAACAGTTTTAGGTTCACAACAAACTTGAGTGTAATGTACAGAGATTCCCCACTGCTCTCACACATGGTAGCCTCCCCCATTATCAACATTCCCCATCAAAGTGTTACATGTGCTGCAACTGGTGAACCTACATTTACATATTGTTATCACCAGAGTCCATGGGTACACTCTTGGTGTTGTGCATTCTATGGGTCTGGACAAATGTATAATGCCATATATCCATCATTATAGTGTCATACAGAGTAGTTTCACTTCCCTAAGAATCCTCTGTGCTCCACCTATTACTCTTCCCTCCTTACCAACCACTGGCAGCCACAGAGCTTTTTACTGTCTCCATAAATTTGCCTTTTCCAGAATTTCATATACATTGCCCCTGAAGAACATGTAGATTCAAGGTATCAACCTCTCACACAGTTGAAAATCCACATATAACTATGCTGGACCCTCCGTATCTGCAGTTCTACATCTTTGGACTCAACCAACACTGGATCATGTTATACTGTAGTATGCATTAATTGAAAAAAATCCACATGTAAGTGGACCTGTGGAATTCAAACTCCTATTGTTCAAGAGTCAAAAATAGCTAGAAACATACACTATGTAGACTTTTCAGATTGGCTTCTTTCACTTAATAATATACAGTTTAGTGTCCCTCATGTCTTTTCATGCCTTGACAACTCATTTTTTTAGTGCTGGATAATATTCAGTGCTTTGACTTAAGCTATCCTAATAGGTGTATAATGATATTCCCATGCAAATCAAAACCCACACTGAGATAGCACCTCATATCCCTTAGGATGGCTATTATAGACAAGCACAGAACAAAGATAACAAGTGTTGGCAAAGATGTGGGTAAAAGTGAGTCCTTGTACACTGGTGGTGAGAATGTAAATGGGTGTAGCCATTCTGGAAAATGATATGCTGGTTTCTCAAAAAATTAAAAATAGAACTACCATATGACACAGCAACCTCACTTCTGGGTACTTATCAAATAAATTGGAATCAATATCTCAAAGAGATACCTAAACTCCCATTTTCTTTGCAGCATTATTTCCAATAAGCAAGATAGGAAAACAACATAAATATCCATGGACAGATGAATGGATAAACAAAATGTGGTGTATAAATACAATGAAATATTATTCAGCCTTAAAAAAGAAGTCCTGTATTTGGGACAACATGAATGGCCCAAGGGGACATTACACTGAGGGAAATAAGCCAGATACAGAAAGACAGATACTGTATGATACTACTTATATGTGGAATTTAAAATAGTTAAACACATAGAAGCAGAGTAGAATGGTGATTTCCAGCGTCTGGGTAGTGGGGAGGGGAGAGTGGTGGTCAAGGGTACAGAGTTTCAGTTACACGAGGTAAATAAGTTCTGGAGATATATTATAACAGCATATTGCCTATAGCTAACAACATTGTATTGTATAATTAAAATTCACTAAGAGGGTAGATCTTATATTATTAAGCGTTCTTACCTACAAAGCAAATTAATAATGATGACAAAAGTTGTGGGAGGAGACTTTGGAAAGTGATGGCTATATCTATGGCCTTGATGGTGGTCATGGTTTCATGGGTATAAACTTATCCCCAAACTCATGGAGTTGTATTTATTAAATGCATACAACTTTTTACATGTCAATCATAACTCAATAAAGTGGGTTCAAAATTTGTATTTCCCTGATGACATATGATGTGGGGCAGTTTATACTTATTTGCTATCCTCAAACTTTGTTGGTGAGTTGTCTATTACAGTCTTTGGGCCATTTTTAAATTGATTTGTTTCCTTATTGTTGAACTTTAAGAGTTCTTTGTATATTTTGAATAACAGTCCTGTATAGTTTTCCTCCCAGCCCATGTGTGGCTAGGTTTTTCATGCTCTTGAGAGTATCATTTAATTGTAATGAATTTCAGTTTATCAATTTTCACTGATTTTGCCATTGGTGTCCTATCTAAAAAGTCATCTCCAAACCCAAGGCCATCTAGGTTTTCTCTTATGTTACCTTACTAGGAGTTTTATAGTTTCACATTTTACGTTTAGGTCTGGGATTCATTTTTAATAATTCTTTTGTGAAATGTGTAAGCCATTGTTTAGATTCATTTTTTTACATGTGAATGTTCTGTTGTTCCAGCAACATTTGTTTAAAACAATATTTTGCTCCATTGTATTGTCCTTGCTCCACTGTCCAAACTTAGTTGACTATATTTATGTGAATCTGTTTCTCATCTCTCTATTCTGTTCCATTTATCTGTCTATCCTTTTCATCAATACCACACAGCCTTGATTATGGTACTTTATAAGTCTTGAAGTTGGGTAATGTCAGTCCTTCATCTTTGTTCTTTTTGACTACTGTGTTTGATATTCTGGGTCTTTTGCCTCTTTATATAAACTTTAGAATAATTTTGTCAATATCTGCAAAATGACTTGCTAGAATTTTGATTGGATTGCATTGAATCTATAGCTCAAGTTGGGAGGGATTGACTTTTTGACAATATTGAGTTTTTGTATTCATAATCATGAGTTTTTCTCTCCCTTTATTTAGTTATTTGATTTTATTTATCATTTTTATAGTTTTCCTCATAGGGGTCTTGTACAAATTCTATTAGAGTTATACATAAGTATTTCAATTGGGGAGTGTTTTCATAAGTGGTATTGTCTTTTTAGTTTCAAATTCCACTTGTTCTTTGCTGGTATAAAATGAAGTAATTGACTTTTGTATATTAGCTTTGTACCTGACAACATTGCTCTAAACACTTCTTAGTTCTAGGAGGTTTTTGATTGATTCTTTTGGAGTTTTGACATAGATGACTATGTCATCTGTGAAAAAAGGTTATTTCTTCTTTTCCAATCCATATACTTTTTATTTCCTACTTTTGTCCTATTACATTAGCTTACAAATGCCAATATAATGTTGAAAAGCAGTGGTGAGGATGAGCATCCTAGCCTTGTTCCTTATCTCAGTGGGAAAGCTTTGAGTTGTCCACCATTATGTATGCATGGTGTTTGCTGTAGGTTTTTTTACAGATATCCCTTATTAAGTTAAGAAATTTCCCCTGTATTCCTGGTTTACTGAGGATTTTTATCATAAATGGACGTTGGATTTTGTCAAAAGCTTTTTCAGCATCTACTGATACGATTTTGTGATTGTTCTATAGCCTTCTGTTGTGATGGATTACATTGATTGATGTTTAAGGGTTGAAGTAGCCTTGCATACCTGGGATAAATTCCTCTTAGTCTTGGCCTATAATTATTTTTATACATTGTTTTATTTGATTTGCTAATATTGTGTGGAGGATTTTTTGCATATATGTTCACGAGAGATACTAGTCTACAGTTTTCTTTCATTGTAATGTCTGTTTTTTGTATTAAGGTAATACTGGCCTCATAGAATGAGTTAAGATGTATTCACTCTACTTCTATCACTTGATAGACAAGTGGAGAACTGGTATGTTGTCTTACTTATATGTTCGGTAGAGTTTGACAGTAAACCCATTTGAACATGGTTGCTTTTGTTTTAGATGGTTATTAACTATCAATTCAATTGCTTAAACTGTTGTAGGCTTATTTAAGTATACTATTTCTTCCTGCATGTTTTGGCAGCTTGTGTATTTCAAGGAATTGATCCATTTCTTCTAGGTTATTAAATATATAAGCATAGAGTTGTTCATAGCTTTCCTTTATTAAGCATTTATTGTCCATGGGACCTGTAATTTTGTCTTCTCTCTTCTTTCTGCTATTAGTTAGTAAATGTATCCTCTCTCTTTTCATCTTAGTTAGCCAGGCTAGAGTCTTATAATTTGGTTAATCTTTTCAAAGAACCAGATTACTTTAAAAATTATTATCTTTATTGATTTCCTATTTTTAATTTAATTGATTTCTAATCTAATTTTTATTATTTATTTTCTCCTGCTTACTTTGAATTCAATTTGCTCTTCTTTCTCCAGTTTCTGGAGAAAGGTGGAAGCTTACATGGTTGATTTTAGGTCTTTCCTTCTTCCTAATATATAATTTCATTGCTACCAATTTCCTTCTAAACACTGCTTTTACTGCATCCCACACATTTTGATAACTTGTATTTTTATTTTCATTTTGTTAAAAATATTTCAAAATTTGTCTTAATTGTCTTCTTTGGCCCATGTGTTATTTATAAGTGTGTTATTTAATGATAAATGCTGATGAGAGTGTGGAGTGAAGGGAACCCTCCTACATTGTTGGTGGGAGTGTAGATTGGTGCAGCCACTATGGAAAACAGTATAGAGATTCCTTAAAACACTGAAAATAGACTTACTCTATGATCTAGCAATCCCACTCCTGGGCATATATCTGGAGGGAACTCTAATTCAAAAAGTTACATGCACCCTCAATGTTCATAACAGCACTATTTACAATAGCCAAGACATGGAAGCAACTTAAATGTCTTGACAGATGACTGGATAAAGTTGTGGCGTATATACATAATGGAATAATACTCAGAAATAAAAAAGAATAAAATAATGCTATTTGCAGCAACATGTATGGACCTGGAACTTACTAAGTGAAGGAAGCCAGAAAGAGAAAGAAAAATACCATATCATTTATATGTGGAATTAACAACAACAAAAAAAGACACAAATGACCTTACTTATAAAACAGAAACAAACTCAGACATAGAGGACAAACCTATGATTACCAGGAGGTGGGGAAAGAGGTGGGGAGAGATCAATAGGGAGTTTGGAATTTGCAAATACTAACTACTGTATATAAAATAGATAAAAAAAAAACACAGTCCTAATGTATAGCACAGGGAACTGTATTCAATACCTTGTAATAGCCTATAATTAAAAAGAATATGAAAATGAATATATATGTCTGTATACTATATATATCTGAATCACCATGCTGTACACCAGAATTTAATGTACTATTGTAAATCAACTATAAGTCAATAAAAAAAAAAAGAAAGTGTTGTTTGAATTCTAAGTTTGTGGGGAATTTTCCCGCCTTTTCCTGTTAATGATTTCTAGTTTATTCTATTGTAGTCTGAGAGCAGAGATCCTATGATTTCTTGTCTTTTAAATGTGTTGTGTTTTATGGCCTAGAGTGTGGCCTAATTTGGTAAATGCCCTGTATCAGCCTGAAAAGAATGTGTATTCTGCTGAAGTTTGATGAATTCTTCCATGGCTATTCATTGCATCCAGTTGACTGATGGTGTCGCTACTTCAACTATGCCCTTATTAATGTTCCGCCCACTGAATCTATTTCTGAGAGAGAGATGTCAAAGTCTCTAACTATAATAGTGGATTCATCTATTTCTCCTTGTAGTTCCATCAGGTTTTGTCTCGTGTATTTTAATGATTGTTTCTTAGTGTTGTATGTATTCTTGGAGAATTGACCCCTTCATTATTATGCGGTGTCTGTCTTCTTCCATGGTAACTTTCCTTGGCCTAAAGTCTGCTCCATCTGAAAGTAACATAGCTACTCCTGCTTTCCTTTGATTAGTGCTAGCATAGTACAAATTTGTCCATCAATTTCCTTTTTTATATTTTACTTTTTTATTGAAGTACAGTCAGTTTAAAATGTGTCCAATTCTTGTGTACAGCATAATGTTTCAGTCATACATACACATGCATATATTCCATCTATTTACTTTTAATCTATATGTGTTTTTATAGTGGGTTTCTTGTAAACAAAATATAGTTGGGTCTTATTTTTCTATCCACTCTGACAACCTCTGTCCTTTAATATATGCATTTAGACCATGGACATTCAAAGTGATTATTGGTATGATCAGATTAATAGCTACCATGCTTGTTACTATTTTCTGTTTGTTTCCTTTTTCTTTGTTCCTGTCTTTGTCTTCCACCATTTTCTGCCTTCTGTGGTTTTAATTGAGCATTACCTGTTATTTCAATTTATCTCCCCCTTATCATATCAGTTATACTCTTTCTTTTAGTTTTTTTAGTGGTTTCCCTAGAGTTTGAAATATACATTTCTATCTAATCCACGTCTACTTTCAAATAACATTATGTCACTTCATGCATAATATGAGGGTAATGTGAGTACCTTATACTAATTTTAACAATTTTAATTCCTCCCTCCTTTCCCTTGTATCTTTGCTGTCATTATTTAATTTATACATGACCATACATAATCAAATACATTGCTGCTGTTATTATTTTTGAATAAACTGTTATCTTCAATTATTTAAGAATAAGAAAAAGAAAATTTTGGTTTCACCTTCACAAATTCTTTCTATGATGCCTTTCGTTTCTTTATGTACATTGGAATTTCTGACTATATCATGCTCTTGATTTCTAATGAACTTTCTTTTAACATTCTTTGCAAGGCCGGTTTTCTGGCAACAAATTCTCACAATTTTTTTTTTATTGTCCAAGAGTCTTTCTCCTTCACTTTTTTTTTTTTTGAGGAACAATTTTTCTTGCCCTTTTTCAGTTTCATTAGGTAGAATTATTACAGTTTGACTGCACATATACTTTATATTGCATGTAAATACATATACAGTATACTACACATTTTTCTGTTTGCATACACATACTGATCATTGTTTCTAAGAACAGATTAGAGCTTTAGTTTTTTACACTTTTATAATTATTAAAGAAATAAAGCCAAGCACAAAATAAGAATCAACAAAATGTGGTAATCCAATCACAAAGGGTAGTCAAATGTGCTTATTCATAGTCAAGAAAGCAATCATCTAAGTTATAAATAATAAGTGGTCCATTTGTGTCCTTATTATTACTATTTTTTAGGTTACTCATATAAGTGACATCATATTGCATTTTTCTTTCTCTTTCTGGCCCAACTTCACTTAGAATGGCAATTTTCAGGTCCATCCCTACTGCTGCAAATGACATTATTTTATTCTTTTTAATGGCTGACTAGTGATACATTATATATATGTACCACTTCATCTTTATCCAGTCATCTGTTGATGGACATTTGGGTTGTTTCCATGTATTGACTATTGCAAATAGTGCAACTATGAACACTGAGGTGCATGTGTCTTTTTGAGTTATATTTTCTTCTGGATATATGCCAAGGAGTGGGATTGCTGGATCATATGGTAAGTCTATTTTCAGTTTTCTTAAAGAATCTTCATACTGTCCTCCATAGTGGATGCACCAATCTACACTCCCACCAACAGTGTAGGAGGGTTCCCTTTTCTCCACACCCTCTCCAGCATCTTATCTTTTGTAAATTTTTCAATGATGGCCATTCTGTCTGGTGTGAGGTGATATCTCATTGTAGTTTTGATCTGCATTTCTCTGATAATTAGCAATTCTGAGCATTTTTTTTCGTGTGTCTATTGGCCATTTGTATGCCTTCATTGGAGAATTGCTTGTTTAGGTCTTCTGCCCATTTTTGGATTGGGCTTCTTGTTTCTTTGATATTAAGATGTATGAGCTGTTTGTATATTTTGGAAATGTGTCCCTTGTCAGTTTCATCATTTGCAAATATTTTCTCCCATTCTGTAGGTTGTCTTTTCGTTTTGTTGATGGTATCCTTAGATGTGCAAAAGCTTTTAAGTTTAATTAGATCCCACTTGTTTATTTTTGCTTTTATTTCCAATACTCCAGGAGTTGGTTCAAAAAATATAATGTGATTTATGTCCGTGAGTGTTCTGTCTATGTTTTCTTCTAGGAGTTTTATAGTATCTGGACCTACATTTAGGTCTTTAATCCATTTTGAGTTTACTTTTGTACATGGTGTTTGAGAATGTTCTAATTTCAGTCTTTTACAGGTAGCTGTCCAGTTTTACCAGCACCACTTATTGAAGAGACTGTCTTTTCTCCACTGTCTATTCTTGTCTACTTTGTTGTAGATTAATTGAACATACATGCATCAGTTTATTTCTGGACTTTCTATCCTGTTCCATTGATCTGTGTCTGTTTTTGTGCCAGCACCATACTATTTTGATTGCTGTAGCCTTGTAGTAGTCTAAAGTCTGGGAGCATGAGTCCCCTCAGCTCCATTCTTCTTTTTCAAGATTGTTTTGGCTATTCGGGGTCTTTTGTGTTTCCATACAAATTTTAACATTTTTTGTTCCAGCTCTGTGAAGGAAGTCATTGGTAATTAGATAGGGATTGCATTGAATCTGTAAATTGCTTTGGGCAGTATGGCCATTTAAACAATATTGATTCTTCCAATCCAAGAACATGATATATCTTTTCATTTGTTTATGCTGTCATCAATTTCCTTCATCAGTGTCTTATAGTTTTTAGCATACAGGTCTTTTGACTCCTTGGGTAGGTTTATTCCTAGTTATTTTATTCTTTTTTTGTGTGATGGTAAATGGTATCATTTCCTTAATTTCTCTTTCTGCTACTTCATTATTAGTGTATAGAAGTGAAACTGATTTCTGAATATTAATTTTGTATCCTGCAAATTTACCATATTCATTGAGTTCTAGGAGTTTTCTGGTCACTTCCTTAGAGTTTTCTATGTATAGTATCATGTCATCTGCAAACAGTGACAGTTTTACTTCTTTCTTTCCAATTTGGATTTCTTCATTTCTTTTTCTTCTCTGATTGCTATGGCTAAGACTTCCAAAATTATGTTGAACTAAAGTGGTGAGAGTGGGCATTCTTGTCTTGTTCCTGATCTTAGAGGGGATGATTTTCAACTTTTCCCCATTAAGTATGATGTTAGCTGTAGGTTTGTCATATATGGCCTTTATTATGTTGAGGTATGTTCTGTCTATGCCCACTTTCTAGATAGCTTTGACCATAAATGCATGTTGCATTTTATTAAAAGCATTTTTGTCTATTGAGATTATCATATAATTTTTACTCTTCAATTTGTTGATGTGGTGTATCACATTGATTGATTTGCATACATTAAAAACTCCCTGCATCTCTGGGATAAATCCAAATTGATCATTGTATATCATCCTTTTAATGCATTGTTGGAGTCGTTTTGCTAGTATTTTGTTGAGGTTTTTTGCATCCATATTCATAAGTTATATTGGCCGATAATTTTCTTTTTTGTGATATCCTTGTCTGGTTTTGGTATCAGAGTGATTATGGCCTCATAGAATGAGTTTGGAAGTCTTCTTTCCTCTGCAAATTTTTGGAATAGCTTCAGGATAGGTGCTAACTCTTCTCTAAATGTTTGGTAGAATTAACCTGTGAAGCCATCTGATCCTGGATTTTTGTTTGTTGGGAGGTTTTTAATTACTGATTCAATTTCAGTACAGGTAATTGGTCTATTAATATTGTCTGTTGCTTCCTGCTTTAGTTTGGTAACTTGTACCTTTCTAAGAAATTGTCCAATTCTTCTACATTGTCATTATTTTTGGCCTATAGTTGCTCATAGTATCCTCTTATGATCACTTGTTTTTCTGTGGTGTCAGTTGTAACTTCTCCTCTTTCATTTCTGATTTTGTTAATTTGGACCTTCTCCCTTTCTTCTTGATGAATCTGACTATAAAGGTTTATCAATTTTATTTATCTCTTCAAAGAACCAACTTTTAGTTTCATTGATATTTTCTATAGATTTTTTAGTCTCTATTTTGTTTATTCCTGATCTAATCTTTATGATTTCTTTTCTTGTACTAACTTTGGGGTTTGTTCTTTCTCCAGCTGCGTTAGGTGTAAGGTAAGTTTGTTTATTTGAGATTTTTCTTATTTCCTGAGGTAGGCTTGTTTCACTATAAACTTCCCTCTGAGAACTGCTTTTGCTGCATCCCAGAGGTTTTGGATTGCTGTGTTTTAATTTTCATTTGTCTCAAAGTATTTTTTGATTTCCTCTTTGATTTCTTCTGTGATCCACTGGTTGTGTAGTAGCATCTTGTTTAGCCTCTACATGTTTGCAGTTTTTGCAGGTTTTTTTCTTGTAGTTGATTTCTAACCTAATAGGATTATGGTCTGAAAAGCTGCTTGGTACAATTTCAATTTTCTTAAATTTGCTGAGGCTTGCTTTGTAGGCCAGCATGTGGTCCATTCTGGAGAATGTTACATGTGCACCTGAGAAGACTGTGTATTCTGTTGTTTTGGGGTGGAATGCTCTATAGATATCAATTAGGTCCATCTGGTCTAATGTGTTATTTAGGGCCTGTGTTTCCTTATTAATTTTCTGCCTGGATGATCTGTCCATTGATGTAAGTGGGGTGTTAAGGTCCCCACTATTATTGTGTTATTGTCAATTTCCCCTTTTATGTCTATTAAAAGTTGCCTTATATATTGAGGTGCTCCTATTTTGGGTGCATATATATTTACAATTGTTATATTTTCTTCTTGGATTGATCTTTTAAGCATTATGTAGTGCCCTTCTTTGTCTCTTGTAACAGTCTTTATTTTAAAAATCTATTTTGTCTAATGTAAGTATTGTTACTCCAGCTTTCTTCTGGTTTCCATTTGCATGGAATATCTTTTTCCATCCCTTTACTTTCAAACTGCATGTGTCTCTAGCTCTGAAGTGGGTCTCTTGTAGACAGCATATATATGGGTCTTTTTTTTTTTTTATTCATTCAGCTAGTCTATGTCTTTTGGTTGGAGTGCTTAATTCATTTACATTTAAGGTAATTATTGATAGATATTTCCTTACTACCATTTTGTTAATTATTTTGAGTTTGTTTTTGTAGGTCTTTTTTTTTCCCCTCTTTCTTCTTTTTGTACCCTTTTCTTGTGCTTTGATGACTAGAGAATTTCCTTTAATATTTCTTGTAAAGCTGGTTTGGAAGTGCTGAAATATTTTAGCTTCTGTTTAATCTATGAAGGTTTTGATTTCTCCATCAAGTCTAAATGAGAGCCTTGCTGGATAGAGTATTCTTGGCTGTAAGTTTTTCCCTTTCAGCACTTTAAATATATCTTGCCACTCCCTTCTGGCCTGAAGGTATTCTGATGAAAAATCAGCTGATAGCCTTATGTTATTTGTTGCTTTTGACCTGCTGATTTTAATATTCCCTCCCTATCCTTAATTTTTGTGAATTTGATTACTATGTGCCTTGGTGTACTCCTCTTTGTGTTGACCCTCAGTGGGGCTCTCTGAGCTTCCTAGACTTGTGTGAGTGTTTGCTTTCCCAAGTTAAGGAAGTTTTCAGTTAGTAACTCTTCAAAAATTTTCTCAGGTCCTTTCTCCCTTTCTTCATTTTCTGGGACCCCTATAATGTGAATATTAGTGTGCTTCATATTGTCCCAGAGTTCTCTTAAGTTTTCTTAATTTTTTCCTTTTTTTTTTCTTTTTTCTGTTCTGCAATACTGATTTCCACTATTCTGTCTTTTAGCTCACTAATCCATTCTTCTGCCTCATTTAGTCTATTCTTGGTTCCTTCTAGTGTGTTATTCATTTCAATAATTTTATTCTTCAACTCTGTTTGGATATTCTTTATATTTCACAGCTCTTTGCTAAAAACTTCACTCTGTGCATCTAGACTTCTCTTGAATTCTCTGAACATCTTCACCATCATTATTCTAAACTCTTTCTCAGATAAATTGCCTGTCTCCTCATCACTTATTTCTTCTTCTGGGATTTTATCTTGTGCCTTGTCCTGGAGGATATTCTTCTGCTGCCTCATTTTGTCTGTCTTTCTCTTTGTGTTTTTAGATAGGTTAGTTATGATTCTCAGCCTTGGAGAAGTGGCCCTCTGTAGGAGACATCATATGAGTCCCAGCAGTACACTCCTCTCTTGTCACTCAAAGGGCAGAGTTGAGCTGGCCCCAGTGTAGAGTCTGGCCTGTGTTTGTGGATTCCTTCCACAGGCTTGGGATTATTGTTTTCTTATTTCTTGTATATTCCCCCTTGGTGGATGAGGCTGGGCTACAGGCTTATGTAGGTTTCCTGGCAGGAGAATTCAGTGTCTGTCCACTGCTGGGTGAAGCTTGGCCTGGACCTCTGGTGGATAGAGCCCTGTCTAGAAGTGTTTGTGGCTCAGAAAGTCTCCTGTTGAGTGAGAGTGTCTTTCTACCCAGTAGGTTGTTCAGCCTGAGTTTTCCCAAAACTTAAGCCTACAGGTTGTTTGGTGGCTGTGTCTTGGTGCTATTGATCCAATCGAGATGTCAGCCTCCAGTGAAGCTCATGTAGATGAACACTCCCGGAATGTACGTCACCAGCTTCTATGTTCCCTGGGTGTGCTGCAACAGTCCCCTCACTCCCCAGGAGAACTTCCAAAACTAGCAGGCAGGTCTGGCCCAGGTTCCTTTGCAATCACTGTCTCTGCCCCGACCTGGTACACACGAGATCCCGTGCATACTTCCCAAGAGTATTAAGTCTCTGTCTCTCCCAGTCTTGTGGGGCTCCTGAAGTTAAGATTCACTGGCCTTCAAAACCATATATCCTGGGGTGTCCTCCTCTTAATGCTAGAACCCTGGTCTGGGGAGCCTGATGTGAGGCTCAGAACTCTCACTCTTGTGGGAGTGCCTTTGTGACTTAACTGTTCTTCAGCTTGTGGGTTGCCCACCTGGGGGTTATGGGGCCCAACTATATTGTGAGTGCACCCCCTCTTATCTTCCTGTTGTGGTTCTTTCTCAATGTTTCCAGGTGAAGCAGATCTTTTTTGCTAGGCTCCAATCTTTTTTCTCGATGGCTATTCAAAAGTCAGTTGTGGTTTTGTTGTAGTTGCAAGGAGAGGTGAGCTCGTGGTCCTACTTCTCTGCTATCTTTACCAGAAATCCTTTTCATTTTTCTTATATTTCTCTGACTCTATGAATTTAGGAGAATTCATAGAAATTTACTGTGGTTTTGAAGTGCTGTTTTTTAGGTGGGAGTGGCTCTGTGTAAACTCTATGAGTCCAATATTCTTGATATGAAGGCTGTTTCTGGTATGGATGCTTGCCAAATCTTTCCTCAGGATGTACTGGCCCTTATCCCCTTGATAAGGATTGTTATTCTTGTGGTTACCAGAGCTTGCACTGGATGTTGGGTGGGGTGTCCTCTTTTCTCTTGGTTGTCACAGCCTTGTTGGGGGCAGGATCTGCTCCACAGTTGTTTAAGTAGAAGCCCCCAGATCCTGTTCTAAGCTATGGTGTGAGGTAGGCAAGACTGACGTACTCATTCTGGGAAAGGAGCTGCTGTGTGTTCTTCCCCAGGAGCTGTCTGCTGGGAATGAGATTCTGTGATGCCACCTGCCACCCAGTGTGTGCACCCCCAAATATCACTGTTACTGGTACTGCCTTTGGGGGCCACCTCCACTTAGGAACTCCAGTAATTGGTTTGGGGGTCCCTTAGGCATGTATGCATACTCTGCAAAGCTGCCAGCATGAAAACTCCCCAGAACTCTGTCCCCACTGCCACAGTGGGGGTGCTGATAATTTGCTCAGATTTCAGCCCCACCTCTGTGTGTGCATGGCAGCAAAAGCTGCACCTCACTATGAGCACGCTGCCAATGAGGCCGCTATAGTGGACCCACGCCCCTCCCTTCCTCTATTGACAATGGGGCTTTTATGGCAGATCCACGCTCCTTCCTGTGCATGCCCCCGGTTATGGCCCAGGCCCCAAATTGGGTTATAGCCACATTGCTAAAACCTCTCCCAGGTTCTGTCCTTTAAAGCCCAAGTTTCAGCATCCAGTCGCTGTGCACACCAGCAGGTTTGACTTTCAGACTGGGAAGTGTGGTGATGCAGCAAGATCATTTGTGCTGGTCTCTCTCTACCCTTTGGGGCTACAGGCCAGCTCCTACACTCTCCCCTGCAATCTCTGAAGCTCTTTCTCTGTCCCAGAAGACCTCCTAGCCTCTGAAGGCACTTCTCAAGGTGACAGAACCCTACATATTTCACAGCTCCCTCCCAGGGACACAGGTCCCATCCTGATTCCTCTTCTTCTCACATTTCCCTTTGTCCTACCTAGTTACATGGGGATCTTTCCTGCAGCTTTGGTTGTAGGAGATCTGCAAGCTTTCAGTAGGTGTTCTTTGAGAAATGTTTCACATGTACAATCTTTTTATGTAATTCTGGGAGAAGGTGAGCTCCATGTATGTCTCTTCAACCATTTTGATCTCCCCCAAAAGAGAATTTTTTTAACTTTTTTTTATTGATTTATAATCATTTTACAATGTTGTGTCAAATTCCAGTGTAGAGCACAATTTTCAGTTATACATGAATATATATATATTCATTGTCACATGTTTTTCTCTGTGAGCTACCATAAGATCTTATATATATTTCCCTGTGCTATACAGTATAATCTTGTTTATCTATTCTACAATTTTGAAATCCCAGTCTATCTCTTCCCACCCTCCACCCCCTTGGCAACCACAAGTTTGTATTCTATGTCTGTGAGTCTATTCCTGTTTTGTATTTATGCTTTTTTTTTTTTTTTTTTTTTTTAGATTCCAAATATGAGCGATCTCATATGATATTTTTCTTTCTCTTTCTGGCTTACTTCACTTAGAATGACATTCTCCAGGAGCATCCATGTTGCTGCAAATGGCGTTATGTTGTCGGTTTTTATGGCTGAGCAGTATTCCATTGAATAAATATACCACCACTTCTTTATCCAGTCATCTGTTGATGGACATTTAGGCTATTTCCATATCTTGGCCATTGTGAATAGTGCTGCTATGAACATTGGGGTGCAGGTGTCATCCTGAAGTAGGGTTCCTTCTGGATATAAGCCCAGGAGCAGGATTCCTGGATCATATGCTAAGTCTATTTCTAGTCTTTTGAGGAATCTCCATACTGTTTTCCACAGTGGCTGCACCAAACTGCATTCCCACCAGCAGTGAAGGAGGGTTCCCTTTTCTCCACAGCCTCTCCAGCATTTGTCATTTGTGGATTTTTGAATGATGGCAGAACTCTTGATTTTCTACAGTGTACTACTCTCTAAGTAGCTCCTGCCTCAGTAAATGTTACCATCATTGACCACACATCCAATCTTTGACATTATCCTACTGGTTCTACTTTCAGATTATATCTAGCATTAAATCACTCTTCCCCAACTCTATGGCTATCACTTTTATCCAAAGGTACCCTCTTCTCTTGCATGGATTACACTTATAGCTTCCTAGATTGGACTCCTTGCTTCCACTCTTACATCAGTATTGAGTAGCTTTCATTGCACACAATAATGACTAAAACAAACTAAAAAAATTGTTTTTTTTTTAAATTTTCTCTCATGTAATAGAAGCCTGGGGATAGCCAGTGCAAGGCAGGTATAAAGGGTCCATAGAGTCATGAGGGATCAAGGTAACAATCTTTCTGCTCCACCTCCTTTGCACATGGATTCAAACCTCAGGGTCCTGACATGACTCAAAATGGCCACTAGAATTCCAGATATCATGTCAAAGTTGTGGCCCTGAAAAAAAAAATGATAAAAAGCAAAATAGGAGCCCTTCTTAGCTGAGTAAATTCCACTTAGGCTGCATTCTGCGGAATCAATTCCAACAATTTTGAATGTAACATTTTGTTCCAGACAGCAAAGTGGCAAGCAAAAAATCAGTGAGGGGATAACGACTTTTGGTATGGGCAATTGGCAATATCTGTTATGGCCAGTAACAGTATACTATCTACATAGCAGACAGTGTGAACATCTCAAAGCCTAGAATTGCTTCTATCACTTGCAGGCATAAAATCATATAGTGCCTACCAATTACTGTAATAATAAAATCCAATCCAACCTCCTTGACCCACAAAGCCCTGAGTCATCAGATCCCTGACTGTCTCTTGGACATCATCCTTTACTACTCTTTCCTTTGTTCACTGTGAAATCACAACATGGAATGTTCTTCTGTTCATGAAACACACCAAAATCACTCTCTTCTTAGATACCTGGCAATGGACCCTTACTTCAGATTTACATATGGCAGTCTCCATCTTGTCACTTACAACTGAGTTCGAATGTGATTCTCCATCCATCAAACCTCTAAGAATGTACAAAAATTAATTAACCAACCCATGGCCCATTTGTCAAAAAGTACCTCTTGTGTTTATGTTTTATTATCTCCCCCTAAGAGAATATAAATTTCTGAGAGTAGGAACTTGATCTCCGTCACTTACCATTATATCTCTACTTCCCAGAGCAGGATGAGACACAAACATTAGGTGCTCAGCAAATATGTGTTGAGTAAATGACTGACAGCGTGAACACACACATGACATGGTTCCCACTTGCAACAGGGAAACCAGCGAAGGTAGAATTTCTTACACCTCTTAAATCTCTGATTTTAGTCCTTTCACAGAAACCTGAATTTAGAGAGGCAAGCAGGTGCAACAGGCACTGGGGACATCCCTCTGCTATCCAATTAAAAATTTCCCAGTTATGTGCCAGAGTAGTTTTCAAGTTTGTTCACTGTGATAGGCCACGGTGTGCAAATTTTTTTCACCAAGCTCCATTTTAGAATGCTTAGAGAGACCAAGCAGCCACCTTGGTAGCTCCATAATCCACCTAATTGGGGGTCACATCCAGATTTCTCCCAATATATTTTTACAGGATTTGGGGCTTGTGATTGAAGTTTGCTCAGGGTTTCAAAGAAATTATCCACAGTTAACCAGATTGTCTTTAACTTGTCGAACCAATCAAACTCGAGCGTGGGCAGCCTCTTTAGCATAGTGGTCCGCCAAAACGTTTCCTTTTGCTTCATGGGTTTGTTCCCTAGTGTGAACTTCCAGATTAATCACATCTAAATTCTTGGGAAGGAGCAAGGCCTCTGACATAAAAGTTAAAAGTGTTGTTTCCATAACATGACAAAATCATGAAACACACCAAAGGCTTATCTGCTGTCATGTCTGTATAAGCCCTTATAAAAGCCCTTGCTAGCTGACAGGCTCGAGTCAAGTCTGTAAGTTTAGCTAGTCGTGCTGACTTGGACTCAGGAAGGAGATTGGTTTCTGTAAGCTCTTGGGAAGTGGTGACTGCATAGCCAGCTTGAAAATATCCTTGTACTGTCTTAAGATGTGACCTGCCTGCAGAGACTTCTATGTCTGTACCTTGTAAAAGAGTTTCAAGGAGATCAGAATGAGGCAGGGGAAAGGCTGCCTTGGGTTAAGGTTAGACAATCATGAGGTTCTTCCTCCTCCTCTGAGAGAGTAAGTTAGCCAGATTAAGAGTATGACACCTAATGGACCGTGATGTGCACTGGATAGAAGCTGCAATTCATGGACAGTGATTGTGGAAGTGAAGAAATGTTGGGTGCCAGGTTTCTGAAATATGGCTGGAGCCCAGAGTCACAAGAGTCTGAAGCATTGCTCCCGCCCTGAACGCTAACAGACTCTCCCTGGAAGGCAAATGATTCCCTTTCCACCTGGTTTGTCCTCTAACATTCTCTGAAGCTTTGTCAGTATCATAAAACAAAACACTGCCACGTGGTCAGTGTTTTTGATGCGCCAGCCATGACACACATAATAACCCATTTATTTCTTACATGGATGCCTTAGAATGCATTGTTTGTCCATTTTAGAGATGAGTGGGCTCAGAGGGGCTGAGGAATTTGTCTGAGGTCACACAGCTGGTGAGCAAGTAGGGCCTCTGAACTCTGAACCCAGTCTGAACAGTTCCTAAGTGCTCTGTGCCATCCATTAATTGTTATACAATGTCCGTGGCTCCCAACCACTTCATGGTGGTGCCTCCTGCTCCTGAATTCTGCTGTCAACCTCCTTCATTGAGTCTACTACAAGAAGGGAAGAAATGTTAAATACCTTAAATATACATATTTAATTTTGTAATAATTAAATAGAATGTAAATGTAATTTAAGTGAAAGTATATTTTAATAAACATTTAAGTAAAAACTTAAAAATACTTTATTCAACCTCTAGTTCTGGGACAAGACTGGACACACTTCTCCCCATTCCTCCCACTAAGTACAGCTAAACATCCTAGGCACTAGATATAAAACAAACATAACAAGACTCTGAAAGGTATTGAGAAGAAGGTCCCTGACCAGCTAGGAACCTTGGGACCTGTAAAACAACAGGGTGGTGACTGCCCTGGGTTTTCTTTTTGCCTCAGATATCCTGGTCTGGGTGCTGGAGAAGGCAGCTACTTGGAAACGACAGTAGACACAAGAAGAAGAAAAGCCTACTCTCACTAGTCAAAGGACCAATGAAAGGGAGAGCCTAGCAAGACAGAAATGCTTAGATAATACCTGCCTTACTCCAGCCAAATACCACAGAATAAAACAGTGGCCACACTCCCACTCCTGCCAATAGACACTGGGTTGGGAGCCTAGATTTATTCCCTCAAATGGCTGCACGGATGTGCCCCAACTTCCCCACTCCCTGCTAAAGTAATGTCAAAGAAGGCAGGGTGGGAAGCCTGGCCATTAATTCACACCAAGCAAAAGTGAGGTGATCCTCACCCTCCTTGCTGGGATGGTGTCAGAAGAAGCCTAGTGGAGAGTCATGACTACTGCAGTAGGCAAAATAATGCCTCCCCAAATACGTCTACATCCTAGTCCCCAGAAGCTGTGAATATGTTATGTTATATGGCAAAGTGGAATTAATGTTGCAGATGGAGTTAAAGTTGCTAATCAACTGACCTTAAAGCAGAGAGATTTTCCTGGATTATCTGGGTGAACCCAACATAATCACATGAGCTCTCAAAGTGTAAGTGGGAGGCAGACGAATACGTAAAGATTCTGCACCCAATTCCCAAGTGTGGGGTTTCCCCTACATCAAGCAATTCTCAGGCACCCGCTGGCTGTCCTACAATTCAACCCAATCTGACACCGGAGACGGGGTCAGATTCCACAGGTTAAGGGTTCAGTCCTACAAGACCGTTCCCCTACCCCCAATTCAGACACCAATCCCAAGTCCAGGTTGTCACCTGGGCTTCTGACCCATCGGTTATAGATTGGAGGTTCCTTGGGTTGGAAAGTGGCTCACAGAACTCAGAGAAACATTTTACTTACTAGACTACAGGTCTATTATAGAAGGATTTATCTCAGGAATAGCCAGATGGAAGAGATGCATAAGGCAAGGTATGTGGGAAGGTGTGCAGCGCTTGCTTCCATGCCCTCTCCAGGCACTCTACTCTCTTCACATTTGCAATGTGTTCACCAACCTGGAAGCTCTCCAAACCTATCCTTTTGGGTTTTTATGGAGGCTTCATTACACAGGCATGACTGATTAAATCATTGGCCACTGGTGATTGAGTCAACCTCCAGGCCCCCTCCCTTCCCTGGAGGTCAGGGGCTTTGGGGCTGAAAGTTCCAACCTTCTATTACATGGTTGGTTTCCCTGGCAACCAGTCCCCCACTCTTTAGGTGCTTTCCCAAAAGTCCCTCATCAACATAACCAAAGATACCATTCTCACTCTCATCACAGGAAATTCCCAGGGCTTTAGGAGCCCTGTGCCAGGAACAGGGCAGGGCCAGGACCAAATAGACATTTCTTATTATTAAATCACAATATCAACAGTGGGTTAGAAGGTGCGATGTGACAAGGACTTGACCCACCATTGCTGGCTTTTGAAGTTGGAGAAAGGGGTACCCACAAGCCAAGGAATGTGGCAGCCTCTAGAAGCTGGGAACAGCCCTCAACTTTCAGCCAGCAGTAAAACAGGGACCTCACTCCTACCACTGCAAGGAATTGATCTGCCAGCAATCAACATGAGCAGGAAATTGATTCTCCCCAGAGCCTCCAGAAAGAACACAGCCTGCTGACACCTCAATTTTAGTCCAGCGGAACCCCCTACCAGACTTCTGACCTAAAAAAAAAAAAAAAAAAGCAAACTGGAAGATGATAAATGTATGTTATTTTAAGCCCCTAAATTTGTGGTAATTTGTTTACAGCAGCAATAGGAAATAGGAAAAATAACAGCCCAGGCCATATGGAGAGCAGTAACAGAGGCAGACTCCCTCCCCCAGGGTGTCACATAGAACTAGTGGGGAACATGGATGTCCACCCCCAACCTGGCCGTAGTGAGGCAGTGACTCTCCTTCACCTGCTGGCCATGGTGTCAGAGGAGGTATGCTAAAACAGAAGAATTGAATGACACACAGAGCCTCACATCACCCAAATGTCCAGGCAGGATGGATACAATCGAAAATCACTCATCATGCCAAGAACCAGAAAAAAAAGCTCAACTTGAATGGGAAAGACAATCAACAGATGCCAACACCAAGATGGCACAGATGTTAGAATTATCTGACAAGGATTTTAAAGCAGCCATCATTCAAATGCTT